>NC_055666.1:22754329-23014329 GCF_017976325.1 Chelmon rostratus
CTGCAGCCACACCATGAAAACATCAAAGAGACACAATTTTTTTTCCTCAGAAATTACTTTGGACAGAAGGTGCAGGCCAGAGCAAGTGATGCTCCTTTAACAAAGGATGACAGGCATTGCAGTGGTAGCCCCTCTCTCCTAACCAGGGGTCAGCAGACGTCAAGCCCCTCCACCGAATGATAAACCCCCCGAGTGACGGTTCACACAGCCGCAGAGAGCTGTCACGAGGTACTGCAGTGCTGTACTGTAGCTGCACTACCTAACAAGTCGGTGCAAGCTTTTTCACACCCTATTAGGAATACAACTCAACTGGGCCATGCTATGTTTCTGTTTCATGCAGTCATTCATGTTTTATGAGGGGTATAATATTGATTCTAAAGCCCCAGCAGTCAACATTAGGGAAGAAAAAAAAAATCACTTTTCTCTATGGTTGTGCTCTTTTACAAAGCAGCTATACATCGGCGAAAATATGTCTATATATCACAACAACACTTGAAGCAAAGCTACAATAACTGATTATTAAAACATTAAAAATGCATTGCAGTGAAGCGCTATAGTGGGTTGTCAGCTGCAGAATGGCGACCCCCCACCGAAAGCTTCTACCTTACAGATGACTTCATTTCCAAAGTGATTCCTTCACTTTTTTAAACTTTTTTTCCCCACTTTCTCACGTCGTTTAAAATGTTTGTTGCCTGAATCTAAAATTTCAGGCATTTTTAAATTCTAACAGTGTGACAAAATAAAATTCCATCTATGTACAGAGTTTGTATAAATTCCAATTTTACGAGAGCAGCGAGACTTCATGGTCAGTCCCATTATCTGTTCTCAATTTTCCGAGATATTTAAAACAAATTCCACGCACCTCGCTGAGAAATGCATGCCTGCGCAGGACTAAAAAACCCAGGGACGCCAAGTGATGCACGTGCCAACCCATGAAAATCCACTGTTTCATTTTTCTATTCAGAAAGGCCGAGGCCACCTTATGAAACCAATTCCGTTGTTAGGCATTTCCATCTGTAAGTAGAGTTTTAAAAGCAGCTCCGTTGTATTCCTTTCTCCGATACGCATGCCTCTCCTGCTTATGTCATTAACAATACACGACCATTTTAAATCCCTCTTGAATTTTGATCAATTAAAAGGTTACAAATAATTAAAATTAAAAAAAAAAGTTTTAAAAGACTAACAAGGGCACCAGTGATTTTTACTCCATATCAATTTTAATTCACATAATGCAGATGTAATCCATTAATTAAATGAAGTTACGATATAATACTGTTGCTGTGGGAATGGGGCTTTATTGGAAAACAGTTTTTTCTGCTAATCTTCAGCAGTTAACGTGCTTTTAAAATTCAAGCGCTGAACTCGCAGTTCGCTGTTTAAAGCTCCTTTTGTGTCTCGACTCAACTGCTCTCGTCTATCAGGGTGCCACTGACAGCAGAGATACACTCCCCACAGACATGCGGATCCAACACTACACAGCTGGCACGTGTCACAGCGCCAACATAACATGAGACAATAAGTGAGTGTATGTATGCGGGTGTGTGTTTATGTGTACATGCATGCGTGGGCGTGTGTTTGCGTATGGCACGTTATCACGGTCAGGTATGTGGAAGCCATGGTATTAAATTATTTCTGCTTGAGGACAAAGAAAAAACACACTTGATCATTTTTTACAACACAGGAACATCTCTGTGAGCAGGGAGATAATAAAAAGCACATGATGAGTTATTCGCCGGCATAATATTTTTAGAAAATGACATTAAACGTACGTGAACTTCCCACATGTGAAATCAGGAGCTTAATTAGCTGCATGTGTCTTCATATAGGACAAATAAATGATAAGTATCAGCTGAAGGCGTAGAGAGATGATGGCTTGTTTTCTTTCTTTGATCAAAGCAAGCTATGATACATACGGCTCATGCAAGAGATATTAATATACCTAACGGGCTGGTGTCATTAACTGAGATACGCATGTGCTTCTTGGGATCACATGGCCATTCTTACAACTAGGAAACCAATAAAACAGATGCTTTAATCAATCGATTTTGTTTTCGAGGGATTCTGTCAGTGGCAAGGGGATTATGTTAAGTGTAAAATCAATGACGGCTGCTTAATAGATTTTTTCTTTTCTTTCTCCTACTTTTTCCATTAAAAACAAATCCAACAACTTAACGCTGTGTCATAAACAATCTGTTGTGATTGATACAAACAGTTTTGTTATAGGCCACCATGATGCAATAGGAGCCTGGCTTACGAGAATATATAATTATTATATGCAAATAAAGCAAAAATGGAGATATGAAACAACTGTAGTCGACACATGACCTTAAAAATCATTGACTGCATAAATTGACAGCTCTTTCGCTGGTGAGACCTCTTAAAAATGTGAAAAATACACTTCAGTGAGTGTTATTGGTGCTAAAATGTAGATGCATCACTTCAGAGAACAACCACTTCCTATTCTGGCTTCGCGGCTGCACTCGGTGGATCATTTAAAGCTGCAGATGGGCGAGATGACCGCTCTGGTTTCATCTTTAAAAAGGTGGACCTCTTTCTCTTGGATCAGGGAGGTTAACATTTGCAGATGTCGCGCTTTGGGAATGTGTCTGAGGCTTTGGTACTTGTCTGTGTCGAACACTCTGTAGAACAGAGCAAATTAGAATGAAATATTGAGTTCATTTATGAATCAGTGGGGCTGAACGGCCCCTTGTCGGAGCTTCTGCACGCATATTCAGTTGATGGAAACCTTTGGATGGGTCATTTCTCTTAGCTGCTTCATTAAATAGTGAAAGTCAAAAGTGCAATGCCTCCTGACAAAAAAAAAAAAAAAAAATAAGACTAAGATCTATAGAGGTGGGACAGTGGCAAGGGTTTTCTTTGCTGCGGCTCAAAATCTAGACGATGAAAAAGCACTTCAGCTCCAAAAATAGTTGAACAGAAAAGGGTTGGAATTTTAAATTAGACCACGACTCACATTGTTCTTCCAACAGAACGGTTTCAGCATATTAAAACGAAAGGAACAGAAAGAGCTAACACACACTTAAATTAATGAATTCTTGGTGTTCTTGCTTTTTCTTACATTAAAAAACATCACACCTGGGACAAAGATCTAGCAGGTATTGTTTATTTTCCCCATAATGAAACTAATTGAGACAATAGTGAGTTAGATAAAGTCTCAGCGGGGACGTTGTGCTAACTAGAGCCAATCAGCAGCAGCTTCTTGAGACGTTTCCAAAAGAAACTCTAGGGGAGATATGCCAAAGGGGTGTAGACTGAAGAGTGTGTGTGTGTGTGTGTGTGGGTGTGTGTTCCTGCAGTTGAAGCAGTAGAGGGCAGGTGCAATCGTAGCTCAATGGAGAACCTATTGAAGCTAGAGTCGCCGTTGTCTTGCAGCATGGAGCGATGACTGGCTATGTGGTTTCCGCGCTCGGCACATACAGCAACAGATATGACGGGAGCGGAGCGCTAAGGAGGTGAGCGCTATGTTTACCGGCACCTCTGTGCTAGGCTGAGCTTTTAGTGACTCATAAATGTATACGGTGTATCGAGCCAAAGCAAAGGCCAGAGACTGGAACAAATACATGGGTTTGAATTCTGATGGCATTTTGAAAAGGTAAAAGACTTACTCAGCTGCCCCCTCCCCCGCAGGAGACAAGCTCACTATGATGAATACTGCCATTAAGAAAATGACTTGTCTCAAATGTCAGACTCTAGCCAATGTTTTCAGAATAAAAACTGATAGCACATGAACACAAGACGCTTTCCGTTTTTACCCTCTCTTTAATGCTCTTGCCAGGAAAGTGTAATCAGCCCTAATTATTTTAACTGCCTGCCTCTTTTTGATATCATCACTTTCTTAAAATAATTAGAGACTTTACGTTGAATGTGTTGTAATGGTGACGGCTCACACTATGATGATGATGAATGAGGCGCAGTGTCAGGAGCACTGCACATCAGAAAGGAAATTTTAAAGATTTACACTAAAACATATGAAGCTGAGAGGATAAATTCAATGATAGGGGAGAAATATTAGAGCATCGGCTGAAAAGACATGATGTGTTTCACTTAAAAAAAAAAAAGGAGAAGAAGTAGTGTTGAAAACCACCACTGGATGCACGTAAAGCACATTAAAAGAGATATAAAGGAGTAATGGCAAGAAAACAAACAAGATTGCATTAAAAAATGTTAAAACTGTGCTAATTTAACAACACATACAGTACAACTTATGTGCATTGCCTCCATTTGACGCAACAAAGACTCGCCCTCTTCAGAGAACCTCAATACTCCATCTCAGGTTTCCAGCACGAACAAATTTGCACTTCAAACCATTGTACCCATTTAATCAGTCATTGTGCATGCCCAGTCAACCACTGCAGAATTTCTAAGCAAAATCTCAGACTGCGGCACACAAAGCTATCTTTGATTATACGCTAGCCCATGGGGAAACTTTATCAAACTCCTCTGCTTCCTGTGGAGAAGGACCAGGTGACTAGCAACTGCTCAATCGGAAGGCCACATTCTTTTCCGCATGCGGTGAGGAATCACGCCTTTGATCCGAAGAAAGGCTGCTGCAAGTGCCTCTCCAGATACCAGCCCCGCCAATCGCGCCTCCACTTCCTTCCACCAATCAGGTCCTTGTCTCCAGCGCCAACCATAATCCAACCTACAACTGCTGCTTTTCCTGCACAGAGACTGCTCCCCTTTGAAAGGCGCTGCGAGCATGAGCCGCAAACAAATCAGCATTTTAAGATGAGAGAATGGAAAGCGTGCCCTACTCACCCATCTCAGTGTCCGATTTATTGTCCATTTCCGTGTCAGTGAGCGTGAGCGCTGAGTTAGAGCGACTGGAGAGGCATGAATTCTGCCCAGACTTTGCCCCCGTTCCCCAAAGAGTCATGGTACGTTCCGGTGATACAGGTTCATGGTTTTCTGTGGCGACCGGTCCTCTGGAGTAGCTGCTGAGTGGGTGGGAGAGGCCCGTCTCAGGGCAGAGCGCCAAGCCTCGGCGAGCCGATGGCTCACAGATGCCGAGTTGCCTCAGTGAAAATGTCTGCCCTGTGAATGACAGGAGTTGTAAAGTTAACAAACCAAGCGACAACGTGGGTTAATGGCCAAGAGCAGGGCTACTTAAAAAAACACTTAACCTAAGATCAGGGAGGAAGGGGAGGGGGTTTGTTAAATTAAAGCCTCAACAACGTCACAAGCTGATTTACGCTCATCAACTCATCAAGATGCTTAAAAGCATCTTTCCCTTCAATCACAGTGCAGCTCAAAGCCAATTTTGCAATAGAGACTTTTAAGATGACCCTCTTTCATTAGACATTTAACCCCAAAACAAATCACCTAAAAAAAAAAAAATAATAAATAAAGCTCCTTGTGTTCATCTGCACATATAAAAAATTTAAGAAAATTGCCATTCCCCATTTATTATTTATTGTTTTCACAGACCGTTTCAGACTCAGCCTTTTGCACAATAAATCATTACCATAAATTTGTTGTCTCTTCATTTGGAATTACTCGAGGCTCTGGTGTTCACTGGAAATAAAATAATAGCCTGCCATGCCTTCAAAGACACTGCGGCATCTAGGCAAAATAAATAAATATATATAAATATATATATATATATTTTTTTTTTTAAGAGAGACGCTGGAATATTGCCAATAAACAAAAAAATAACTCATGTCGACCTTATTACGAAGCCCCAGAACAAACACGGGAATATTCTTAATGTATCACACACTCCATGTTTCTTATTTAAAACCTCATCATTTACATTGAATATTTTTATGCCATCTGGTCAGTATGACACCGACAGCCCGTGTCAAAAAATTATTATTCATGTGATCGACCCAAGCCTTCCTTTTCTGTCTGAATGTCTTTTAGATGTAAATGACCTCAGGTAAGATCATCTGAAAGCACAAATATTTACCATTTATTCACTTGCAACAGAAATCATCAGTGCTGCAGGTTATTAATCAATGATGATTTTTTTGCTTAAGATTTCAAGGTCAGATGAGTCAACAGTGTTAAAACACATAAAAAAAAAATTAGTGCTATACAATGTGAGAGATGCTAGTGATGATCTGATAATGAAAAAATGTTCATGTCAAATATGGGGTCATGAAGACAGTGGGATTTGTAAATTTCTTTCTTCTGTATTTTGTGCTGTTGGAAATGGTGAAGAAAAGCCACGCATGAAATAAAAATGTTTTTTTAAAAAGCTGAACTGCGACAGAATACAGATTTCCTAACATTAAAACCCATACCATTTAAAATGATCATTAGATAAAGACACACTCACACTCACACTCACACACACACACACACACACACACACACACACCCACCCACACCAACATAGCATCTACACGCAATATGTTCTTTTTCCACCACCAGATGACTAATACTGAATCTGACATTTGTCGTGATGATGTAAGAAACAGTCGTTAACATTAAACGCCCGAATTTTAAAAAGAAATAAAGAAAAATATCATTCTTCCCACAACTTCATCATAATCCCATTAATTCTAAAATGGGCACCAATTAGCACCAAGAAAATGTAAGGGAGTAATGGATAGATTTTCTAATTGCAATTTTATGAGCCAAAGGAGTGCCATAAAATAGAATAAACTGCTCAAACTTTTTAATTACAGAAATCCAAGCAGTTTCTAACAGCCAATTAAAGGAGAGGGTTATTTACTGAGCATTTTTCCTTATTATTTTAACATAGTCCAGCAGGGTATGAACATTTTCTAAGGTCAGAGTGGCCCTCTGTATCACACCCCGTGTGAGTTTCCTCCGAAAGTTGGCTTTGTTTGATATGATCTAATTGTGTGTACCACATGCAGCTATTTGTTGTCAAACTTAGGCAGCCTAAGTGGAAGACAAAACTGCAAAAAGCTAGAATTTAGGAAGCACAACAAACGAGGAAATCTCCTGCATGCACATTCTTGTACTAACGACGTTTCCCACTGTTAAACAGCGGCGAATGAACGTGGACACGAGGATTCTGCTGTTTGTCGTATTTACAAGTCGAACAAACTGCAATCTCAGAGTCGTCCTCACTTCTCCGGCTTCGGAGTTGCAGAGATTAAAGTGCGAGCTCCTAAATTAACACATACATAATTAATACATATGGTCAGACTTTTTGCAGCCAAGGTCATCACACTGATAATGTGGGCTTTAAAGTGAAACATAATTATCCACTTATCCATGGCAGCTTCGGTAACAGCACCGCTTGGCTCATATTGTGGAGACTGATTATTGAAGAATCTGTCAGTGTGAGGCTGAGTGAACGCTTGTTGTTGCTAACCTGGCCTGCTGTACTCTGCACTTTCCTTGTGGACCATCTCCTTGACTCTGCCTCCGAACAGCATTCGTGAAGGGTCATGGTCAAAGGCCTGGAGCGTTTCGCTGGAGCTGTAGGATTTCTGAGTGGGCACGCGACAGGCTCCTTCCTCCCGGTCAGCCGAGGAGGCGGTGTAACGGCGCTCCCGATCCTTGTCTCTCTCGCAGTATCTCTCACGGTCTCTCTGGCTCTTGGACAGCGAGCAGAAAGGCCGCTGCTCCCTCACCCGTTCCATTCTGCCTGCATGCTGGGTATCCAACTCCCTCCCCTTCACCACCGACGCTCTCCTGAGACGCTCGCTACTGGATTATTTCACTCTCTTCTCCCCCCTCCTCTTCCTCCTCTGGTTGTGATTCTCGTCTTGTGCTGGTTCCCCTCAAACTCCCCTCCCCACCTCTGAACCTGTCGGTCACTTCTTCAGTCCATTCAGGCTCCCGCCCATTCTACCTGTGGAAAGAGAGACAGAGACAGAGCTCAGATAACACTAATCCATCTGCTTCATCTTCAAAAGCACACACTTATCCCCTTCTCACTACCCCACCCCCACCCATGAAACCTCACCTGTGAACCTTTGCCATACATGACTTCCTTTCTTAAAAACATCACCTCCTTATTTGGCCTGCTTCAGCCTTCAAACTCAAATTCACTTTCACTGCACAGATTTTTTTAAAAGTTGGCCTTCAGAAATCACGTTTCAAACCAGGCAAAAGTACTTTTACTAAAAACCTGCAGCAGTCGCACACAATAATATACATGAAGAATCTTGAGCTTTTCAATTTTCCCATGACCGTGGTCAAAAATTAATATCTGCCAAGAGTCACGTGCTGGTTAAATGACAGATAAATCAATGAGTCACACATCACGGTGGCCGGTGACTTTTTGACACGATCATATCATGCTTTAATTTTTAATTTACACTGTAACTCACACAGAATTCTAATTTTTGACCCATCACATGCAAATTAACCAAGTGTCAGGTTCTATACACACAACAGCAATGGTAGAAATGAGAGGACGTATTTCAATGAAAAATGCATACTGACTGTATATATTTTATTAGTTTACCAGCCTGGGACACAGTGAAAAAATTAAAGGGTTGGTTCACCTAAATTATGGAAGACACAGTATTCCTCTCCTGCCTCCAGTGACATCTATACACAACAGGCAGATACTGTACTTGTAGTTTTGATTGTCTAGGTTTTCAATTACCTGTCTGCATCCACCCCACTACAGTGGAGGTGAACGGAGCTTAAGTTGTGGTGCTCAAAGCTTTGAAAAATTATAATGGAAAAAGTTACTGCAAATAATCCACAGAGCAGGCAGGCAGCAGTTTTCAGAGGGACTATTTCTTCAGGCGGAAGTAGTTCCAACGAAAACTACTAATAGTGAGATTGTTTATTGCTTAATTGTAGAATGCAAACGATCCCAGTGACTAATTTCAATATTATACTAAAAAAAACAGATCTAATCTGAGTTGGGACACATTTCTATGAAAAATATTCATATGTTTATAGTTTCGCAGCTTGTGATAGCTGAGAAAAAAATTAGGGGTCTGTTCATCCAAAAATGATCAAAGAAAAATCTCTTCTCACAAATTCTACTTTTGTTATTATCTGCAGCAGCTATGCAGATAGTTTGGTTTTACTTGCCCATATTTTGAGATGTGTGATTTCTCCCTCCATCCCAATACAATGGAGGTGAATGGAGCTTCTGTAGAGCTCAAAGCATTGAATAACTACTCTTAAAAAATTCAAAAACACGAGTTTTCCAGAAGGAAGATTCAGACCTCGCTGTGATCCTTTTCATCTAAATAAATTTCAAACAAAATATGAAGCAGTAACAATAAGAAAATAGTCCCTGAAAATAGCTTGAACTGTTTTATATCACAAGTAATTTTTTTCCTTTGACGGATTAAACTGTATGCGAGTACATAAGTTAACCCAGAGCATAAATTTACACACAAAACAGCAAAAATAACAGTAATATGGCATATTTCTGTCAAAAACGCAAACCTGTATTACTTTGTGATTTACCAAAAGAATTCAATGTGACACACTGCCCATGACCCACATATGCATCCCAACCTCTCTGTATGCCCTGACTGAGCATGTGCATCGTGTTAGACAAAAACATAATTTGGCTCTGTGCAGGCAAGCATCTGATGCAATCTTCAACTTGTTAAAAATTCAAAGAAGACACTCTCACAGGTGGAGACAGCGCTGTAAAATGTGGACAAGGGGGATGAGAATGTGACTAATCCGCAAAAAACCCTTGAGTGGAATGTGGATGGGAGCCCCGGTGTGTCAGAAGTGTTTATTACCAGCCATTTTCCACTGCCTCACACACACACACACACACGCACACGCACACACATACACACTTTCATTTCTCTCTTGGCTGAGCTGTAAGACTAGAGTATCAGACTCCTTCTTTCCCCAAATGAGATCCACTTCGTTTCACATCAAGCATCAAAACCTTCCAATGAAGCCAGGATAGCATACTGTCGCGCTGCAAGGAAAGCACCAGCCCTGGGGAGACTTCCCAAAAACTGAAGCAGTCGCGGGTGGAGTACAGGATGCACGGATAATGAAAATTGTGAGCTGTTTCTAGGCCTCTTCAACTTATTTTTTCCTCCCCTTCTCTCAGAGTTGCTGGATATCATTCTGTTCCCCCGATGGGCTGAGATGCAATCAGTGACACACTCTCTTGTAACCCTGACACTCAACTCTCAACACCACCCCACACGCACAGACACACTCACTTTACGATGCCACAGGACATCTCACTCGCATCTCATCACTTGCAGGAAATTGTGCACACCCGTCCAGATTGGCAGATTAATGTGCAGGATGAGTGCAAGCGGACACGCCCAGAAGCCTCCCTGATTACGATACCCCCTCTTCTTTATGGACTTGTAAAGAGATTCGCTGTCTGAAAAACAGCTAATGCTACAAGTCCTACCCACTGAGTTGCAAGCTCCCTCTAAAGGGGGAATTAGATTTGTGTCCTAATCAGCTATAAGCCCTTGAGTGACCAGACACGTCCCAGTATAAACATTTCTGGCTTTACTCTGAGGACCTGAAGATGCCATCTTTTTCACAGCTCATCAAAGTGTCCTGCTTGTGCACAGGCGCTGCACATGGGGACACTATCGGGATACAAGAGAGACATTCATGGCAGTTTAAATTATGCACAAAAGGTCATAGAGGCTCTTGGGGGAAATCTATTGTGTTTCTGCAGGCTTTAAGTTTCAAAGGTTTTCACTACAGTATGAACTAGACTACTTAAAGCACAGAAGAACAAAAGCCGGTCTGTCTTGCCTTGATTATGCAAAATCTCCCTGTAGCTACCCTGCTGAGAGCAAACACTAATGCACACCAATCGGCAAAAAGGGACAGAATAGCAGAAAAGTCAAAGTAATATGAAGATGTGTCTGATTAAGTCTGAGGAGGAATTTTTGTAGGTAAAAATCACAAATTCTTGACTAAATCCTTGCTCCTTTTTAAAAAAAAAAAAAAAAACTTTTCTGGTATCACTCACTTCTACATTCCCTTTTACCTTTGATCGTGCAGTCGAATAAGGGCAGTCAGCCACCCGTGACCGCTCGGTGGAACAGTCGACACTGCAAAATTAGTGTCACACAGAGATCCTCTGGCGAGCCAGTGAGGCACGGAAAGAGACAGTTCATGATCTACGCAGCGCAGCTCCACACACGTCCCAACGACTCCCATGCCAGTTCAGTACAGTCCCCCTGACACCCGCTACTGTCCTACACCTCTGCACTTCTTTGAAGCATAAACCATAAACCATCTGTATAATATGGTGTGAAGAAACGTGTCCAAGTCAATTGGCTCTTCAGGGCAGTTGGAGAGGTTTCAAGGACCGAAGTGAGATTTACTTGTTTCATGTCTGAGACACACTTATTCATCAAAGATCAGCGCCGGTGTGTTTTATGCGCCCAATCTGGGATTTGGAAGGGACGACCAAAGGGGAGAGCAACTTTTTTTTAAAGATGTCTTGGATGCAATAAGTTATTTTATGCACAAATAATCAAATAAGCAAACTGCATATAGTGTGTTACTCATCAAAAGCGCAAAGAGGAAATGATATTTTTTAAGCTTCAAGCAAGGATGGACAACAAGGAGAGTAAAATTCTGGGCAGAGAATCAATTAGTCTGTTGATTAGTGCTGAAACAATCAATTGATTAGTCAAGACAGAAAATTAGTCCTATAGAATAGAGAAAACATTGAAGTCATTCATAACAGGACAAATGCCCTTTATTCTCTGGCTGTGGCTTATTCACTGAGAAGATGTGCCGCTTTTCCTAGTTTCATAATTGAATATCTTTGGATTTTTGATTGTTGTTGGAACAAAACAAGCAATTAGACGATGCCACCTTGGGCTCTTTTTAACGATTTCCTGACTAAAAACAATAAAAAAAAAAACAGAGTGACAAAGTAATGAAATAAATTGTTAGTTGCAGTCTTACATTTCATTTACAGACCCTGAAAACGGCTTCCAAGCACAACTATTTCTCTGTGAGATTAAATATATGACAAAATCAGCATCAATTTGAAAATAAATAATAAACAAAATGTATATATATATATACACACACACACATACATTTTTATGCACACATATATACATATATGTCTGTATGTGTGTCTATTTGGATATTATTTAGTAAGATTTTTTTTTTTTTTTCATTCAAAAGCTCATTTACCTGGCCATGCTAGGGCTGTGCAGGTGTGGTTAGATCAGATTCAAAATCAAGGGACTCTCTAAAAACGTGGCATTTCACCTGGACAGGTGTGGTTTTGCAGGACGTATCAGTGCACGTTACTACGAACTCCCTGACCGTGCCAGCCACTGCTCACATTTCTGACATTTCCATTCTGGAGGTTGAGCTATACGTCAGCTCTGCACAAATTCTGTAGGTTACTACTTTTAATTTGCACTTTGCAGCTAACATTAGATTGTCATAACATTAGATCAGTTTATTTGACACTTGATATTTGATGGCAAGTATATAAAATACACTATTCATGTTTTCCTATAGTTTGTATATTTGGTCTCACACCTGTGTAGATGGAAACTAACAGTCTGCCTTGTAAGGCTGTTGTCAGGCCGGGCAGCTATTGATGCGAGATACTACACTGATCTCAGAATACAGACCCCCACCTGAGTAGATATCTGTTGTTGGACATATTTTCAACTAATTGTACTGTATTTTTCAGGCTATAAGGCGCACTTATCATTTAATTTTCTCAAAAATCGACAGTGCGCCTTATCGGTGCGCCTCAAAAATCTGTCAAAATGTTTTAGTACAACTTTGGTAAGCTACGGAGCCACACCGCCTGATGGATTGGGGGAGCATTACGGCTACCGTTGTGAGGAGCCTCCCGGGGTAATACGTACTGTGCTTCAACATACCGGTAATATGGTATTACTTATCTGACACACGTTTTGTTTCGCTAAATGAGCCTCATAATCCGGTGCGCCTTATGTATGAAAATAGACAAGTTTATTGATATTGCGCCTTATAATCTGGTGCTGGTATATGTATTATTAAACTAAATGTATAATATAAGCCTTGTTTAGTTAACATATTTTCCAGTATAACATTAGGACGGTGAATTTGATCATTTATCAAAAGTCAGATAAGAGTCTTTTGAAAACCTGCAGGGAAGTCTGGTCACAGTTGCAGCTGTACCAGCATCCTCACTTGTGTATCTTTGCAAACTGATGATCACAAAAAATTTAAAAAATCATCTCTGTCTGAAGTTACACTCCTGTAGGTTTAACCTTTGGGTTTAGATAAACATTAGGTTAATAAAAAGCTTTTTAGGTCACAGTTTTGCCAGTTTATCCAAAAAAGCAACACGAGCCTAGAAGAGCGCACATCATCAGGGCTGTCTTAAAGCTTATACCTGCTCTGAGGAGCGAGGATACAGAAGATGATCGGACTGATCTGATACATCACAACATCACTGGAGTGTCATTCCAGGGTGAAGATAAACTCACTGTGTCACTCAAGGTTTATTTGTTTTCTGATTCACCAGCTACTTACAAGTCTGTGTTAATTGCAGGCCTGAACAACAAAAGGACCACAAACAACTTTCTTCAATAACGAGAAACTTTTCATGATCTGTAATTTCCCTCAGTGGCTTTTGTTGTGAATATAATTAAAGTCAGAGAGAAGAAAAACGACTTTTGCGTCATGAATGGTCATTTCTGTTCAGTCACATGTGAGGCCGATAATTCATGATCGTCAGGTCTGATCAGGGTTACATCATTTCAATTTCCCTAAAACATTTAGGCTAAGAATTGATTTCCAGTGTTCTAAAGACATCATAATCATATTCTGGGTTATTAAATAATGATTTCACATTCAGTATATCAATAAATACAAATGCTAATAATGAATAAATAATACAGATGCCTTCTGCCTGTGGAAATGTTGCTGTGCCTCTGAGCAGGACACAGCATAAATACGGACTTGTTAGTCGTCTGCAGGTGTTTGTTAAACAGGTAACGGGCTACAGAGAGGAAACACTGCTGCTCTGCCACTGATAACTGTGCGCCTGCTTTAGCATGAGTGCAGCACACACGTGTGCACACGCAGCTCCATCAAAAGTCTCTACAGCTGCTAAAGCTGACTGACAGCCGATCCAGCTGCGATCAGCTGCCGCCGTCAGCAGAAACGGACGTAGTGTCACGTGACGTTTCGGAGGATCAATCTCTCCTCGAGTGTTTCCTTATGTCTCTGCATGCATCCACAAGGAAAAGACGCAAGGGAGGGAACGTGGCAGCTATCTAAGACACTTGGGACGTGCATCCTATGTGACGCAGGACGTGAGACACCGCCCCCAAGTGAAGCGCCTAGTTGTCAGGGAGTCCCTCAGATTCAAATGCTGCCAAATCCTGATTGGTGCACGGATTGGTGACATCACTTTTTTTTTTTCAACTGAGCCCCGCCCACTTCAGGCCACTTAGATGAACCCAGAGTAGAAAAAACAAAAAACAGAGATCTCTCATGTGAAATAAACTGTTCTACCGTCAGCAGAAAGCAGTGTGTTTACATAGAAAACCATTACTCATAGTAAGAAGTGATTGAAAAAATACACTGTCAGGGCCTTTAAAGCCATTTATCACGCAAACACTTCCTGGTTCCAGCTGCTGCTTCTTTTTTTTTTTTTTAAACCTCATTATAAATTGAATAACTGATTTTTGGGCTGCTAGCTGAACAACTACAGGACGGCGGGTGATTGTGATGGACACATTTTTACAATTTTCTGATTTTTTTTTTCTTTTCTTTTATTTAATAACCGTCAACCAAAATTATCGCTACTGGGAGCCCTGTTTCTATGATGTCTGGGAACTCACGAAGACTACTCTCCTGACGTTAGCACACAAAGCACTCTGCAAAACCGTAGAAGCCACCGCTGACCAGAATGCTGAAATGGCAACTCCTCACTAAGCCTTTGTTCGGTAATTATATTTCCGCAGGGGCCGCTGTACAAGTCAGCTCAGATCTCCCTGTCGGTGACCTCTGTAAATAACAGTAATAAAGAGCGCACTTGTCGTTGCCAGTGTGTCCCTCCAAGACAATCCACCTGTCACCAAGTGGCCTGCCCCCCCCCCCCCCCCCCCTCATCTTGTTGTTGGCCATTTGCCGGAGCACAGATCAGACGGCTCCCAGCCATGGGGAGTGGTGAGAGTGGTAGATGGAGCTGGTGAAGATCAGGGCTGGCTCCCTTTAACACAGCCAGCACCTCCAACAATAGCCGCCTCTGACAGCTTTGCATAATTCATCTTGTCGAGTCTCTCTCCCCTTCCTCCTTGACGCTTCTCTCTCCCTCTCCTCTTTCAGTTTCTCTTCAGTTCTTCTTCTTCGTGTTTTTTTTCCTCTTTTTTTTTTCCCGTGCCTCCCGGCGCTTGGAGAAGGGGAGAGGGAGAACCAGGGCAGTGATCCATCAGATGCTGCCTGTTTCCCCCTGACACCAGTGATTTTGGAGACACAGAAGTGTTTGTCTGCAGCACGTTGCCCAGACCCTGTGAATTCTGGATGCCATCTGAACCAGATTGTGTTCATTCTTTATTGTCAATGCTTAAATCCCTCGCTGCAACATGAAGTGTGGAACTATTACCTAAAAATATACAACAATCAGAGTCAAGACGATCAATTTTTGATGAGCTACTTGGCTGAGATATCCGGGGATTTGATCAAATACCTCTAACTTTCAATATTTTTTAAGTTGTGCGGCCTTGTGACATGTTCTTGTCTTGTTTTGTAGATTACTATAATTTGAGATTTCTTTAAATACGTACAGTCACTGACCAAATAAGAAAACGTCAGGTAAAGAGACAAAGAAAGACAGTGAGCGAGATGGGGAGGGAAAAAAGAGCAAACAAAATCATGACAGCATTTACCAGCAATTAAATTTCAGTGGCAGCTATATCCTTAGCACACTTGGTGATGGATGAGCTAACCACACTCAGTGAGACTCTCAGGAAAGATGATGAAATCCTGCTCCATCCTAAGTCTCTTGTCTCAGCGTATGATGCAGAATATTCACAAGTGGAGTAAAGTGATGCAAATCTCCGATACAGCCACTTCAGATTTTTCCATGGACATGGGGCTTGAAGCTTCATCCCTCATAGTTCCAGCACATTTAGAAGACAAACAAAGCTACTGTGACTATGAAAAACAAATTATCTAAAAAGCTGAGCTGAACTCAGTGTTTTGTTTTGTTTTTGTTTTTTTTACTTTTATATGATAGCGGTCAGCGTCTAATCCGAACCATTTTATTGTTTGCCTTTTTCTCTGTGTGAATTAAATAATAAAAAACGGCATCTGCCAGCACCAGGATACAACATAATAAGCTGAGCGGGGATGTTTACAAATCCCCCCAAATAACCCTTCACCAGTGACAGTATGAGTTATATATTCATTGAATCTTTAGTGGGAAAAACCACAAGCACAGCTAAATTCATTTTTAAAATGTAACTGCTAGGTGTGGACAATCGGGATGTAAAAAAAAAAAAAAAAGCAGGGTTTTTATAATGTTTCTTCTGCAGTATCTTCCTCTATCGCCAATGGTAATAGCAGGTTATTCAGTGCATTCATACATGCAGACTCCAGCATTTATCCGTATCCAAGGCTACTAGTATTGAACCCAGCGCTTATCAAAATAGGCGCTCCCGTCCATATCACACAGCCAATTACACCAGACAGTCTTAATTCAATGGGCCACAGTTTTCTATTTTCTCAAAGTGGTATCACAGCGGTGTTATTTCACACGGGGGATCTGAGGAAGTAATGATGTTCATGTACATTCGCTTAATTGAGAATCTTGCAAGACGGTGTCAACAATTGTCATCTAATGCTTACTCATAATGAATTGACTCCACGGTGTGCAAAAATAAAATCAACTCCACCGACCTGTGGCCATTTACAGACAAATCCGTGATCGACCCATTGTTACGGAAATAAATTAAATTGCTGTGATGCCGCAGCTGCATTGTAATGAAGCTACAGAGCGATCACGCCTTGGAGGGTGATTGAAAGAATGACATTCATGTCATATTTGTTTCACAACATTTCTAGCAAACAAAAAAAAACAAAGGAATTATTGCAGATATCATATTTATTTAGATCAACAGCGGTGCCTCGCTAATTACAAATTGCCAATCAAATATCAGTCTTGCTTGACGATCTAATCTGGACATCTGGAGACGTTATTGTAGCACCACTGTAGCCCATCAACAGAGCACTCAGAGAGCGGCTACAAATCGTTACCCAAACTGTATTTGAAATGCTGGGAGCGTACAGTCCTGGCTAACAGATAAAAATTCAAACGCAGAGATATTCGAAAGTGCTGACACTGGGTGTCATTCAAATGCAGCTCACATGATTGTACAACAAACTAACCCTCCCTGTTTTTGCATGTGCAGGGGAGATGGAATATGCACAGCAATCATATAATAGCGGCAGACAACTGAAGAGTATGAGGGAAAGCTTCAGCACTGCAATGGGAATGCAACACTCCAGTGCTGCTGCGACTGCTGGAAGACAACAAATCTGACCACGCAGACATTTCTGACCTGCTATTGCAGTTGTACATCTACATAATTGCTCCAAAAGCAATCACAATACCCACTTCAATAAGGCAAAATTAGTAGAAATACAAATTGCATGCACATTATAAATACAATTTTTGCATTTTACAGAGAATAATATATTGAGTGTGTTTTCTCTTTAGGCATATGGCGCCACATGAAAAACACCATACATAAAGAAACTGGAGGGTTTTATTCTCTAGTTGTCAGCGTTTTAAGGAGTATGTAGGTCATGATGGCACACTATCAGAATACTGAGAGAGAGCAAGCCTTATTAAAGAAACATCAATCTAAAAATTCACCAACATTGCACTGGTTTCTCCATTTCCAGGGGTGAAACTTGGAGAGTGTGCTTTGTCGCGATTGGCTGAGGCCAGCTTCTCAATGCGCACTGCTCTCCGCTGGAAGTCAAAGATTGCTGACCTGTATACCATTACACTGACTCCGAGGTGCCAGTTTTACACTCTCCAATGGTCTGATATTCAATTTTTTCTTCTCCTTCACCCCGCTGACAAAAGACAGACGACGTGTTGCTGCCTGGCTTCCTACATGAGCCAGCGCCTCTGCCTTGTCCCCGCCATCGCTCTTCGTCACCCGCCAGACCTGCAGCTTTCAGCATCACAGAGGTCGCGTTAGCAGAATTATTGAGGCCGTCAAGCAGCTCTACATACAAGCATAGCTGAAGCCCAACTTCCCGCTAGGCTGTCCAGGGGCCACAAAAGACCAGACCTGAAGGCTTTGGCAGGTTGAGCTATTCTGAGAAACCTCCTCCAGGGCTAATATTGCTTTGAACAACTGGAGCACAACAGCAAAAGAAATCCATCCCTAGAATTCTGGCAAATTAATGCACCATGAGGGACATACAAAAAAAAAAAAAAAACATGTAAAAACTAAAATCACTTCACAACAATATTTTAATGCGAGCGGAGCAATACATAATCATGACTTATAAGGCAAATGTGTTGTTGTGTAGTAGTTAGTAGCAAAAGGTGTTCGTAATGTCCTTTAAATATGTAACGCTTCCTGACTAGTCTTCGAATATAATGTCTATATTTCACAAGCGCTGAACCTGGGAGCCGCGCAGGTATTCACCCGGGGCAATTTTCACAAGCAGAGAGCACAATGCATTTCTATTTTGTTCTCCCTATGACAGAACTAAGCACATTTCGGTTTGGCTCTCCCCGCCAGGCTCAGCCTGGCGCACACAGGGAGAGTTGTACTGTTACAAAGTCAGGCCCACTCCTCAATCTTGCCACTTGGTCTTGACCCAGAAAGTCCACCAGAGCATGCTGAGCCATAAATGTTAATCTGTAGGTTACAACAGTGTGAAGCGGTGCTGTTCCCAGAGCTGGACCAGCAGGACAGCGTCCTGTGGCTAATGGCAGGTGGCTTTCATCTCAGCCTGCTTCGGCAAGAGAGCCGCAGCAAATGTTTGAAACAAAACCAAGAGGTGTCACGCTCTGAATCTTCGCCTTCCTTGATTTAAGCAACCCATACAGAGCTAAAGAAAGGCTTACACATCATCAAAAACAATTACCTGCTTGTCCGTTTTGTCTGTGAACACCTACACACGGCGCATCGCTACCAATGCAGTTGCACAAAGGTGCACACCGAGACGCAGGAATCAGTTGATGTTATGCACAGCACACCAAGTCATGCAGTGAGTCTACAACAGCCATGAGGCGGCTACAGCAGTTGCACCCTTGAGAAGGCTACGCTCTCCCTTCAAATCAAAATGCAATGGCAGGTATCGCATTATGCTGAGCAGATATTGGAGATGAAAAATACGATGTAAATCCATCTTTAGGCTAATATCAAATTCTATTAATATTCTCAGCTGTGGCTGAAGCTTGTTGAGGGATCCATATTTTAATAAGAAGTTTGCGAATTAAGGAAAACAATCTGTTTAATATCAAGCGATTTACAAACACACCATTGTGACTTCATAGACAGCATAAAGAGCATACAGTCCTGAAACTGCTCGCATCCGTACCGTGTTTTTTTCTCTGCGCAGCATACAATGTAGTTAAAGACCACAGTGGTAATGCATCAAGTGCTGTCACGAAATATCCCTACTCTAAGCACATTTCAAGAGCATGCAATCCCCTCCCCCCAAATCCTAGGGTGACTTTCAGCAAATAATTTGGCAACTTGCAGGAAAAACATTTTTTTTTTTTTTTTGTCAGGGTAAACTTTGCCTCAAGTGTCACATCGCTGTGCCAAACCCAAATAATCCCCCGATTTAAGGTCACAGGCAAATACGATAGAGGTTTCGCCATCCTGAGGCCTGGTTTCTTTAAATTTCTAAAGTACTTCAAGATCCTACGCGCATCTTGGCATGCTTTACTTCAACGCCAACTATTTATCATGATGTCTGGCTATGCTCATGGGAGGAAAGGGAGAGTGTAGTGAGAGAGAAAACAGGTGAAAGAGAGTGCAGCAGACAATAGACAGGCAGGCTGTGTGTTAATAGTAACAGATTAGAGGGCAGCAATTATGTAAAGTAAATATGACATGGAAGCGATCCGTCGAGCCCAGGGAGCTGTGGGCAGTTTGTCAGGCTGCATTAACCTTCACATGTTTGCTGTGATGTGTTGAAACAGGAGAGTCGGCTATGCTGTTTGCCATATCAAATGTTATAATTCATAAGGTCATCTTCTGAGCCACTATCTGCATCAACAAGTAATGAGAGCTCTTATAGGCACAGGTCTGTGCATCGACTCTCCCTAAATATCTCACAGATCTTAGAGGAGTAATTTTTACAGAGGGAGAGAAGTCATCTTGATTGCCCCTTAATAATCTATAAAACTGTTTAGGGCCAGTATTCACGCCGGCATTATCCCTAAAGGAGGCAGTTCTCATCACACAGAATATTAAATTCTCCACAGGAATAATGAAAGGGGAAATTACTTAAGGACATGAACATGGAGTGGCAGTGTTGTGTACACAGTTCTCCTAATATTTCTGAATTAATTAGATGATTTCAAGCTCCAAGCGCAGTAAAAACCACCTCGAGGATTTCCTGCTCTCAGCTGAATCAGAAATTGTTGTCACCTACTTTGATTAGTGGGATTGAAGGGCGATAAAGCAGAAACTGAGGCTAAAGACAACAAGGGGTCACTGCAGCAACCTCACAGATCTCAGTGCTGATTACGCAATCGCCTGCAACATTATGTACACGATGTATACCTGATAGTGGTTTATTGCCTTTCACTGTAGAGCTGTGCAAAATGTGGTGATAGCTTCGTGTTCACAAGAGCACTGTTCTCACTCCAGGTGTGCTTCTGCAAGGTGTAAACACCAAACACTTCATTTATCAGGATAGGTACATACATTCTTAGCATAGACTGTGGTGCCTGATCCGGGAAAGTGAGTTGAAATTATTATAACTGTTGTGGAAAAAAAAAGATAATACAAGCTGTTCTCATGTTCTGCTGCTCCACTACAAAACCACATCAATATCACCCAATGAGTGTCACTGTAATGCTTTTACAGGCTGGCACAAGGAAGACAGACCGTTTCTATGGTAGTTTGGAGCCGGTTTTTGTTCTTATGCGGCCCATGACACAGCCAGAGGCTGATGGGGGGAGGAGGCATAAGTCACTGCTAAGGCATGAAGTGTTGAAGATCTGTTTTACTTGACTATTCCAGCCCATGTCAGAGGAGGAATATGAAACAGAAAATGGCCTCAACTGCTGCAGTTCCTCAACAGCACTCTGGACAATATCCATGAATCAATTTAGCTGGACAGATATACTTGTCCTTCTGGGCTATCATGTGGACTCAGATGCGCGTGTTTGCAGATTGCGTACACGCTGATCCGTGCCACAGTGAAATCAGCTCAACATTTCTCTCCGGCTCATGCCAAGCACTGGGACAAGTCACCACGTTAGAAAGCTGAGACACAATAAAAGGAGGAAATGTACCCAGCTGATGTCTAAACCATTCTGTTTAATTAGGAGCACTTTCTGAGGAAATTCCACTATGACTAAAACACAAAACCAAATTACAAATTAAGCACTGAATACTCATCTAACGGCCGTCAGGCAGCCGTCCCTCTCGCCTAACACAGACAATACAACCCAAAAGTTGCCCTGCGTCCGACCCACGAGGCTTTGAATCCCAGCGCCAAACAAAACCTTCCTAGGAGGCCCCTTTCAAATTCAAACGGTCCGATGAAATTCCTCCACCTCCTTCACCTGGGGCCACAAACCATAGATTTGGTTCAGTTTAGCAAGAGTGTGTGCAGGCTCATCGACACTTGAATTATTAGTGGATTGAGCGGGTTATCTCTGCAGGTGATTTACAGCCCAGTGAGGCTTTCAGGCTTTTATAAAGCATTTTATGTGCAGATAAATTCACTTACTGGAGCAAAGCCATCCCACAGTGGCAGCTCTTGGTCGGCTGTCTTGAGGACACTGAGGTGAGAGGTGACGGAGGCTGGGAGGAAGATTATGTTCTTATTGTCATCACTGAGGAATAAAATGACTTAAACTTAACCTTCAGAAAGCAGCAGCACAACCCATTAATTTCCCACCCGAGAGCTAATTTGGAAAGCACAAAAAATTAGGTGACTTGTACAAATTGCATCTTTCTGAATGCTGAACTTGAGGTTATGATGTATTCCCCCAAATTGGACCCGTTCAGACACGCTTACATCCTGCTCAACACTTTAACTCATTACAGCAGTAATTCTAAAAATGCACAGGGCACGGATCAAAAAGTATGATCTAATTCATTTAATCAAGATAGTGATGGGAAAAAGGGGGTTGGCAGCCCGGCAGGTTTCGGCTCCACGTCTTGTCAGGGGACTCGGGATATTGCAACGGAGCGTGCAGACCAAATTAGACACCATTATTGAACAAGGACCACCGATTCTGCACCTTTATTTCAATCACGCGGGTGGCTTCCATGCAAAGCCGAGGAAGATGAGAAAATACTAGCAGCGCACTGACCTGCGTGAAGCTTCAGCGAGCCTGTCCGAGCCAGAGGCACATAAACTTCCAGCGGTGCGCTTTAGTCCAAACTTGCAAGCAGCAGCGTGCGGCGTGCGTCGCGGCGCCTCTCTCACAATAGCCGCGTGTGCAATGTGGCACTGTTGAAATTCTTCACGGGCAATCTCTTCCAAGTCTCCCCCCGGAAAAGCTCTCGGCTCGGCCGTCGATACCGACCGCGCACTCCTCGGAGCGGATGGACCGCGTTGTGGCGTCAGGAGCCGCGAGCTTCGGCTGCCAGCTGCCGTGCCGAAACGCGCCTCTGCTCAGAAACCTTCCCAGTCCTCCCAGCGGCTGGGCACGGACAGCACTTCCAGCGATGCGGTTGTCCCACCCCCACACCCCTTTTCAGGAGGTGCCACGAATGTTTCCCGTCGGCCGGCAAGCAGTGCGGGATGTGCGCACTGTTGTGCTTGCAGAAAACTCACTCGGTCAGGATGCGGAGGCTCACCAGCCGCTCAGCTGCTCTTTTGTCCGAGATGCACTTGTCAGCTGATAAACTGCGCATCCCGTCGCCTTGCTCAGCGTCGCATCTGCTCTGCCTATCAGCACCGGTGCTGTGGTGGAGGCCGTAAATAAAAAGGAGGGTCAACTATGACCTCCAGCTGGTGTGCAACATGCAGCTGCACGTGGGAAGCGAATTAGTTCCATTATTCGAGGAAAAATATTTACCTTAAAGGACCTCACGTTAACTTTGACTGTATGAGTTTGATCCCACTTGTCAAAGGACTCAATAAGTCAGTTAGAGGCTGGAAAAATATCCCCACAAACGAAATATGACACAGTATGTGTGGCTGTGCTGAGCTCCAGCCCACCTGCCTCTGCCTCCTCTCTTTTGTATGGAGAAGCCCCTCATTAAGCTTACCTATGGTCGCACGCGCTGCCACATAATTGGCCAGCTCTCAAAACCTCAAATTTCTCACCTTCAGTCTGACAAAGGGAAGGCAAAGGCAGACTGATGTAAACAAACGCGTTATTTCTCACAGAAGACCAGCAGCTAGGGGTTATTCAAGCTGTTAATTAAACTGTTAGACAAACAGGGAGGCCTGAACGACTCGCTGTTCAAATGAAAGCGTTGCAGTGGAGTAGGGCTTGATTCATATTGTTCTGCTCTGGCCACCATCTGCAGTGCAATTGATCAATTGCAGCAGGGACGTGGAATAAATACACACAGTTTGAGTTGTGTCATCAAGAAATGTTATTCTAATGAACATCATTTAAGATTTTTGCCCCATCTCTCACACTGATATGAAGCAGAATACGAGCTTGCTTTTGAGGGCTGTGACAGGCCTCTAGCTGCAGATTTCATAGCCAGAATTAAAGTTCTTTAGAGTTTTGCAAGTGTGAAAACCTCATCTCGATGAGCTCCAGTTACAGAGATAAGTGCACTTGCCTTCCGGCCATTTTCCGTCCCGGTCTTAAACCAAAAACCACGTTTGCTTTGAATCGGCTTTGTGATTGAAGAAAACATGTGAGACACTATCTCGTAGGCTTCAAATGATAGCATTTAGAGGATAGACCACAGAAAGCAGAGTTTCATTAATTACAAAAGCAACAGCCCGCTAATCCCACTAGAAAGGCATTTTGAGGCAAAGTCGTTCTGGTTCTGAGGGAGAGAGAAGATAGAAAGGCTAACAATACCAGTGGTAGATCACAGACCTTCGAGCTATGGTCTGCAGGCCCCATGGCTCAATAGGGGGCCAACTACTGCAGCTCTGACTGGGCAATTTTTTTTTAAAATCCCCTTCCTGAATTTACCCCACGTCCGACCACATGCAGTGATGAAGTTATCACTGAGGACAGCTTTTCTCCAAGCAAAATCAGCCCTGGCCTTCGATGCTTGATTCTTCTATTATACCCGGAGCACATCAAAAACTCGCCTCCATCAAATGGCATTATCTGCATGAAAGGCAACTGCCCAACAATCCATCTCCAACTCTACCATTCAATCTTCAGTCAAGGGCATGCAAAAAAAAAAAAAAAAAGAAGGGAAAGAAAGAAAGGACATAAAAAGGGAGAGGAATTTTCTGTAAGGGCCGCTGAAGCCAATACCCCTCCTGCTTCCGTCCCTTTTTCCTCTACTTCAAGTCTAACTACTTTTTTCCCTCCTCTGTAATATTCTTGGGGGCTTTTCAGAGAAACTGTACGTGGAAGTTAGTTACTAAGCAACATATTCACACATTTTATCCACAGAAAGGTTCTTTTAAGTTCAGTACACCAGAGGGTTAATGATAGATTAACAGTCCTTCACTTTCTTGAACCAAAGAAAACAGATCATTCTTTCTCACAAAAAAAATGCTCTCTTACTACAACACATCTTTAGGTTCCATCTTTGATACACAGTTCCTTTTTGTGAGACCTTCAGCGAGGCTTTCGTTTCTCCCAGTTACACTTGCCATGCGAGTCCATGCAGTCAACTGTGCCCTCTATTGGAGGCCAGTCACTTTCAACAGCCAGATTCAAAGGTGTAATGGGTATTCATACAGTAGCTGGGTTATGCATGATGAAAGGAGCACTGAAAGGATTCGAAACTTGAATATGAGGTAGATGTGAGGATTCGACAAAAAAAAAGAAAAGAAAAAAACTACTTTATATCAAACAAATGGCCCACAGACATGTTATAGATTGATGATAGAGTTTCTACACAGGATACATTTGTATCAGCACGAACACGCAGCGCTTGATTCATGCGTCCTGTAGCGCGGAGCCTTTTTTAGACTCGTAGATTAAAGTCAGGAACAGTCGCTAAAATTAAATGCAGGAACCTACAGTATTTGCTGCATTTGCTTCCTGGTTTGCAGGGAGCGTGCCTGGATACACAAAACATGAACCAGAAACTTCACCATTAAAGCCCAAGAGCATAGCATACATTAAAGAATAAAAGCCTGTATCTCTCTCCAGCGCCGTATGTTTTACACATGTTCAGTATCAGCAGAGAAAACAGATGGGCCACACCACGGGGACGGAGAGACCTGTGGACGTTATAAAAAAGCAACATTGACAAATTATGCATACACTCCCTTACTCGTCCTGTGCACGCAAGAATTTGTCCCCAAGGGGTCAGACAGCGAGTGTGATGTGTTCAAAATTGTGTCTTGTCTTGTGTGATGTATGTTAAAAAGCAAAAGTAACAATAGATGTGCACCCGGTATATGTGCAGTGCATTATATGCACCCTGCAAGGGCTGTTGCCTTTTGTTAGGCTAGTATTGTGTTAGGCAAACTAAACGGACATGTATAAAGGGATTGGACAGTACTTCCCTTTTCATGTGGAAATGAATCCCTTCCAAAGGGACAAAACAGCTTTCACCCTTAGTTATACAGTGAGGATTTTAGGGAAGCACCTTTTTTCCTTTACATGTGAGGGAAAGGAAAAAGGAAGTAAAGCAAACATTTATTGCGCAAAAAGAACGTTTGTTTATGTAAATACAAACCGTTACTAAAGGTGGGAATATTTCAGGACAAAAATGAAGTACTAGCTTGTGCAAATGAGTCTTGGATTTATTCAGAGGACCAAAATCTTTCACAGTCGCCTACAGTAAGGGAGGACGGAGATGGATGCCTCTCTGCCAAGCTGTCAAATCTCAGAGGACACTTTGAAACAAGATGGGAGGGCCTTGGTTTTCTTCTGAGGCCATTCTCTGAACATTTATATTTATTGTAGTGGGTCGCCATGGCACCACCAAGTCTAAAGAGGGAACTAGACTACCTGAGAAACAGGACAGCTAGAAAACAATTTCCAGGCTCATGAAAGCCAATTAAAAAGATTCCTGCATTATTTTCATAATTATAAAACCTAATCTTAGTCCTAAAACCCTAAACCTCAAAAAACAAACTCAACCTTTGGCTGACAAAAAAACATTTTTGACATTTTTGCTTCTGAATTTGTCAAGGACGAAAAAAAAAAAAATCTGTCCACAATTTATTTTTTGAACTTGCTGTTGATAAAAGAAACCCACAACTCCTGCTGACCGAAATGGACTTTTTCAATATATGGCTCAAAAAGGATTTACAGTAAAATGAACTACCTTTTGAAATATCAAACAGGCTCAGTGTCGTTCTAAATTTTTCAGATGGATGGACAGCCTCAAAGGGAAGAGACATGTGGTAAATCAAAGCTAGTGGTGGGAGACCTCATGAACTACATGCAGTTAATTTGAAAAGATTAACCGGGAAGCAAAGGGGGCAGCGCCCAGAGATAAAACACACTTTTTCTGAGCATGTGGGGTATGACAGTCAGCAGCAGAGCAGACGGGGGCTGTTTTATTTACTTGTTAAGTAAGTTACTGGGTAGCACAGTGACACATAACTTCATGTCTGAGTGTGGATTTACAGTAGAGAGGGTAAAACATGTTTTTATTTCAGCCAGTGGAAAAAAAAGACATGTACAGTGTATTTCTTTATATGATAGCTTTGGTAAATGCAGCCTATTTACATCTACAGTGATCGAAAAAAAGGCAAATGTTAGATTAGTTTTTCTGCTTAATTGTGCACATTATATAACTCGGAAATGTTGACCTAGACTGGCTCGCTGCTTTGTTGAAAACTATTTGCGTATAGCTGCAACAGTTATACAGCAACACTGGCACAAAGGGCAGAATCATGAAGCAACCGTGTGCAAGCACTATCCAAAAGCACGACAGGAAAACGCTACTTGAATTTAAAAAATGCTTCATAACATGGCAGTAAACATTTAGAGCTTCATTACAGAGAAGAAAAAGTCAACGCTGGCGAGGAATCGGTAACTTCTGCCGAACTTCCTACGAGTCACAAGTTCACTGGTTTGAGTTGGATAAAGTTGGTGGTCGTCCAGTTTGAGGACTGAAGTGTTTACCTGGTCACAAACACACATCCCTTCCTGTCAGTTTGTAAACAACACAGACGTCTTCAAGTGGAGTGTAAGACACCGAACAGCTGCTGTTGTCTGTCAAGGAAGTTATTGCTATTCTAGGCTATCGTAATATAATCACTGCCGTTCTGTTAATGAAGTTTGACTTTCTGTAGGTGGCCCTCTTTACTGTGTCTGTTCACAGGCAGTGGCTGCATCACTGTCTGCGCTGCACATCGAATTTGTTTTTCTATTTATTTGAAAGAAATGTCTATTTCCTGTTGCAAAATAAAGTAATAAAAATGTGCTGAAATGCAGATGTGAGTCAAGGACCAACCACTGAAGAACGGCTTACCTTAAAGCTTTAAAGAACATCGTATAATTTGAATGATGGGGATGATGCGTGTGCACAGTACAGCTAAACACATGAGCAAACGTTAGCTTATTATGTCTGGAAAAGTGTCCTGCTTGGTCATTGGTCACAAGAGGAAAAAAAGAAATATAAGGGGTTCGTAGCAACATTGTTTGTTTATGTTATGTCATTATCAGATGTTTTAAAATGCTAAATGTCAGTATTAGCTTCACAAATCTCTTTGGCCCTTGGGCTATAGTACACAGCAGCAAAGAGAAACAAGTAAAATGACTAATAATTAAGTTATTGTTGCCCTGACATCTAAAACTACACCTGTAGGTGATGGATTGACAGCAGATTAAACCCTCACTGTCACAGTAACCTCAGAGAAGAATCTGAATTATTCTTATTTAAATATAAAACCAGTTTTACCGTACACGAGACTGCAGCAGCGCGCATACACCAAACCCAACGCTGCGTGTACTCGTTCCATGTATTTCTGTCTGCCTGTTCCTGCGCTGCAGGTGAGGTCCTTCATGTCTGCGCTGTGTGTGCTGACTTTATTTCCACTCTCCCATTGTTGAATTGTACCAAAGGCTGTGTCAAGCCCTTCGTAGCTTTTTTCTTTCAAGACTAAAGATCAATACCTGGGTCCTATTCAATGCTGAAATAAGCAATACGGTGTACACATGTCTGTTTGATTGCAACATATTTCTTTAAGTCGCACCATAATGAAAAACTACATTTTCTGCAATCTCTACAGCTGTTGGCCAAAAATCAACAAGCATATTTTCATGTATTTTAACATCAAAATCTTATGAGTGATTTAATTGTAAACCGGGAAAAATATATGAAAATTAAAACCAGTAATATCATTACAGACTTCTAATCAATCCAACCACTGGCTGTTTGTATTAAGCACCTTTTTGTCTTGTTATTTTTTCTTTAGAAAGAAATTGTACCGAACAGATTTAATCTTGCTTTTATCCAAGATTACTCATTCTTGCTTTGAATCACAAATTACAAGGTTAATTTTCACGCTGTTCACCAATTATTTTATTTATTTAGGAAAACACATTAAAACAAGTGGCTGCTTAACTTATTAGAATATAATATTAGAAATGGAACTGCACTGTAATCTCACTGATATTAAAAAACACTAGGGGCCACCTGTTTTCTTCCATCTCCATCAAACCAACCTCTTCCTAACTGATATGAAATTGGTTTATGGATGCGGATCACACCGTCCTGCTGTACCAACGTCCTGTTTCAATCAGGGGCCAGGGCTGCCCCATCCCCACCAGACCCTGAATATAACAGATAACTATCTGGCCGAATGAAATTGGGGCAAAGTTGCATCTTTTGATAACTTTCTCAGCAACAGCAGTTTGAAGTTTACTACTTAATGCAATGCTGCCATTTGATTGGTTTAACTGTTTTTGCTTCTCCGGCGAGACTCTGCCCCCTTCAACCAATCCAAAGCATTGTAGACACACCCCTGATTTCAACAAGAAATATCTCACATTAACGAGGCAAGATCCTCTCACAGAATCACACATAGCCACACCTCTGCATCACACTCAGAGATGTGCAGAAATTCTTCTCTGGAAATGTTGGATAACAAGGCCTTTTGGTACCAGAGGCTGTTTTTAATTGGCTTTCAGTTTAAAAACACACTCCCCCAGAAAAAAACACCTCTGTTTCGCCTTCCATCTGGGAATAAACAACTTCCCTTTGTTAGGTTTGTGGTGGTAATGATAAATAGGATGAAAACTCAGAATTCAATCGTGTGTTTGCAGCAGTAAAACTTTGATTCAAACCTGAACAAACGCTTATGATTATTACATAGTCCCAGTCTGTCCTCTCATGTAAGGGACTGTGTGAAAAAAACATGACATGTTCACATTTTTTTTCACACATTTTACAGAAGTTCTGCTTTCTGTTAAGATGCAGATCCCTCAGTACTGGTTTGAATTAATAAGCACATACTATCATACACAATACAAAAGCCTTGAAATAGTTTGTAGTGCAGGAGAGAATTCAGCCTGCACGAATTCAAGTCTGAACCGACACAAGATCATCTTGTAACAACATCCTGCTTTACCAAACCAGCAGCTGCACTGCCAAATTCCTTGTGCTGTAGTAAAGGTAAAAGTGATTCTGATCTAATGTTAGCTAAGTACATCATTATGCTCTCCCTCGCTGGTTAGTGCACTTAGTGCAATAAGCAATAACATTCACTCCGAGAGGACTTGGTTAAACGTAGGCAACTTTTGTGTGCTAAAAGTGCCAGGGTAAGAAAACTGCACTGCGTTTATCAAAGCCTGAATGAACGCTACTGTACTCCAACACAGGGCTAATGAAGAGATATGTCCTCCATTATGGGGCCATATTCCTGCTGCAGCGATTAGAAAACTCTCCAGAGGGGCTCCATCACAGGCTTTCATTGAGTCTGGACCTTTGCAAATCTTCATATCCTGCACAATTTTCATAAATTGAAGTCTAATGAGCGCAGTTGACATAACTATGATTTATTGTCTCACAGGGTTACCAACTTCACCACTGCACTGCAAAATTATGAATGTCAAGGGTTTAATCATATTCATATGTATTCTCAACAAGGGGAATATGATGTGTCACGTGAGTAAAAGGGCCTAAATGTCTCTCTTTTTATTGTAGGTGTGTTATGATAATACTTGCAAACATGCAGAGTGCTAACAAGCTCCCTAAGGTGGCCTGATATTGTTGACGGTGAGCACAGAGCAATATCTTTCCAGGGATCTCTTTGGGACACACTTCAGTGCGCTGTTGCACGCTGCTATATTACGATTGAGCCATCTTCAAAAACATAATTACCATAACGACAGTGTTAAAGTTATGTGCGTAATTTGTAGTTTAGTATTGACATCGTAATTTGGTGATTGGTTTTTAATATTTCTATATGTGGTAAATTGAGGAGTTTATAGTATCAACTGCTTAACAGGGAGATGTAAAAAGCACCGAGCTGCTTTAATGCGATGAGTTTTATCACTTCACAAATTATTTTCCGACATTATTACATTTCCTGCGTGGGTTATTGGAGCTGTTTTAATTCAGGATTGACAGAAGGTGAGATTGAGAGCGGTTTTAAAATTGAGCTCCGCTTTTATAAGTTCAAATCAACACGGACCCCTTCATTGATTGCCTTACATCTTCTTCTCAGTCCGCCACCACTCTGCGACCGTGACTGGTCAATTTTTCAATTAGCTTCCCCCTTCACCTCATGAACTATCAAGGGGGTCCGCTGCTGAAGTCTGCATGGCGATGGATGGCGTACAACAGACCTACAGTGCTTGGCCATTGTGAGAGCAAAGCAAGCATTGATAACAGCTCGTAGAACTATTGACATTATAACATTTCAGTCTGCTGGGCCACAGTGGCACTGAGCTGCAATAAATTGAGACGAATGATCAGTCGATGACAATTTCCATAATCGTTATACCTTCCGTAATTCATCAAGGTAATGATACCCGCGTCCCTAATGTCACATTTATTCCATTTTGTGCACAGCGGCAGGCACAGAGCGAGCCCCCCCCCGACCCACTCCCCTTGCAAAAGGATTGATTACACACCAACTGCTTTTTGCTCCTGCTTGTGAGTGGAAGAGCAATGTGTTATTTGACCAAAAATAACAATGAAGAGGATGGGAAATGCAATCTAATTCCACTCATTCAACTTCCTCTCTCTCCCTCAGTGACAGGCAAACAGGAGGCCATTACAGTTCAGCGCTGGCACCGCTTCCGAACCAGGGGGAAGAGAGGGGTCTCTGCTTCCCGGCTCTCTGGAACACATCGAGATTCATCATTACCACATCTCCCGTCTCCTCCGCTCATTAATGGCATAGTTTCTCTTTGACAATTATTCGTCATTATTGGCAGACGGCAGTGGTGTGAATGAGCGCTGTGATTCAATTATAGACGCAGCCGTTCAAGATTAATTTCCTGGCCACTGTGTGCTGCATCTCGCTGCAGACATGCGTCAGCACACCTTGACCGAAAAAACAACTCCAGCCTCAGAGGCGGCATCCAGGGTCTGAGACTGTTTCAAATAGTTTCAATTCAAAACTCCGTTACAGCAACTCTTTTGTGCTTTGATGCTTGTACAAAAGGAAATACTCCTGTAAGATCACAACATTTTGTTGTTCAAAATGTTGTTTCAACTGCGCGTGCTGTGCAGCAGAGCTACAGCACGCCACGTCAGTCTGCGCTAACAGTAAGGGAGCGCTTTCAGTCCAAAGGGTTTCCGAGACAGCAAGAGCTGGAGCGTCAATAATAAAGTCAACACCGCTGCTGTTTAGTTTTTATTACGCCCTCCATGCATCCACTATGGTCAAATCATCAAGGCTGACACAACAATGCAATGTGGCAGAATAATCTGCTTACATTCATACTCACATTATGAGAATCCTAATTGACGCGCCTGACTTAATGAGCTGCTGGGAAACATCTTACTCCTTTTTTTTTTTTCCCACTTTGCTTCCACATGACCTGTGCAGAGCTGTATGGGGACATTTTCAAGAACAAACAGGGAAGTCAAAGAGGGTGGTTTGTACAGCGGCTGCGTCTTTTTCATACTTATTTGCTGGCCGACGTCTCTTTGCAGGTCACCGCAGGTGGGGAAAGATTTTCTGTGTTCGCAGCAACGGTTCGACTCCCTCCAGCATTAACAGGGAGCTGGATGGGCAATAATTCAGTGTTATCATTTGGAATCATATTGTGCTAATGTGATATGTTATCATTTTACAAAATTACACCATTTAGATTAATGATTCCAAGCCAACTGTGATTAAAAACAAACAAAATAATTAGAAAAGTTTTTGTATAGAATGGGAAAAGTTCCTCTGATGTATTGTAAAACAGTGGAAAACATCAGTTGGATCAGTTTATTTGTGAGTTTGCAAACAATCCCGTACTGTGATATCGATCACAGCTCACCCAATATTGATTTTTGAGGCCGATACCGATATTGATACTTGAGAGTTTAAAAATCTGATAATGATACGTCTTCTTATATTCTTATTAGACACGTTTTGACAAACAAATCTATTTGATATTGTCAGCTGAAGCTAAATTAATTCATTGTAATGGCACGACAGGCATAAATACATTACAAGAGTTTGAACAAAGTGGCCAGAGCTGAAAATTCCTGCTCGACTCGATTGACTGTTGAGACAAGCTCATGAACTGACGCTCTCTCTCTCTCTCGTTAAAAGTCAAACTAGCTCACCCAGCAGTCCATCTCTCTCTCTCTCTCTGCAATCAACTTAAATAATAATCCACTAAGATCATCCAAACAAGATGGTATTTCCTTCAGTAGAATTCAAATGTCAGCGTTCTGAATGAATCAATGTATTTGTCTGCACAATCCGCAGCGAAAAAACAAACGTGACGGATCACTTTCACACGATTTGAGCAATATGCCTGCGTCTGCCGCTCGGAACAAATGCAAACTGTCGTGGGTTAATAATAAGCTATCTCTGCACTGAAAATGTGTTAGAAAAAGATTTAAAAAGTGTCACCATCAACCAAATGTGCGAGTCGGCTTCTTTAGCATGAAATCAGTCATTTATTGGAGGCAAACAGTATTAACTTCTCTAATTAAAAGCCTCAGCTAAAATTACTTTGGTCCATCCAAAACTGAGATCCTGGCACCGTGCCTGCTCTGGTGGACAAAGGATGTAATGACATCACTGTTTTTTAGATGGCAACATGGCTGACATATACAGACACATGTGCACCAGGTACTGTCTGATTCAGTAGAGCAGAGCTGGCTTATCTGTCTTTATTATTGATATAAAGGACAAATATTGTGATATTAATTCAGCCATAGGTCCCATAAAGCATGTAAGGTAAAATAATTGAACTTTAATAATACCTTAAATTGAGAACAACCAATATCTGCTTGGCTTGTTTTACATGTCATGTATTTATTACTGTGCAGCATTATGTGCATACAGTAGATCACAGACACACATACAGCGTTAAAAATGACCGACTGGCTGACTGCTCAGTGAGATTTTATTTCATGTTTGTTTTTGGCAGCTCTGGCAGACTGTTACTTTGGCCCAGGCTGGTATTTTGACCCGTCTACGCCCATGTCTGTATACACTTACTTGTATTTTCATTTTTTCCTGGATAGACTTCAAGTTGAATTTCTGTCTAAGCAGTGCACTCAAACTGGGATCATTTTGCAAAGAGAGTAGCATCAGAGCTCCTCTGCAGCCTCGGCTTCTTCTTCCTCCACACTGTAAAGCCAGTTTTCTTGTAGTTTCCTGCTTGGTGTCAATGTAATTCATAGACCTTGATTATCACCATCTGCTGTATCACATGAATTTACTCTACACAGGTGTAAATTCCAGAAACACCTGCAAAATTCAAAGCGTAACATGTCACAAGAGTATTAATCTATTCCTGACCTCTACGGGAGCCTTCTGACTTTCCACATCATGCTATTTTTACTGATTGAGTATCAAAGTGCGAGTGGGTGTGGGTTATATCTCCCTCCAAGGCTCAAGCCTCCACATACTGGATTGACATGGTATTGACTTATCTAACCAAATCCCAAGACAAACTGTCAATACAAATGTGTCCGGAGTGCCAAGCCAGGATCAGATTTGGTAGTGATGGACAAGTTTTGGAAAAAGGGTGGACAGCTCAGGACCGGCTGATGAACCACATTCCCATTAAAACTAGCAGTGCATCAGGAACTTAAGTTTACTATTAAGAAAAATAATTATCTCAACATCTTTCAAAGATGAGAAGAACTTTCACAGCAGCTTGGTTGAGCACTACAGAGGGCAAGAGCAGCGGGGAGTGGATATAATTGAGCTGAAATTGGTCTCCCATGGCAATGATACTTTGTTCAATCTAATGCTCTGCAGTGATTGGACGATCTGCTCTCTCATTCCTTCTCTTGAAAAGAGGCCCATCTATTAGGTTGCCTACCATCAAATCTTTGATAGAAGACATAATTCTCGCCTCGAGGGATAACAAGATGTTTTTATCGGCTAGACACAGAGCAGACCTTAATGTTCTGAATATTATCTGATACAGGCATGTCTACAACAATTCTTTACAGATTTATAGACTGAACTCTGAATTTTGGCCCAACGTTTAGTTCATATGCATTTAGTAAAGAACACATATGAATGGATGTAATTTTAAACACGTGTGTAAAGAAGGGAATCCTGTACATGCCGCAAAAATGTGTAGGATAGCGTTTCCGCTCTGTATATTGGACTGCGTGTTACACTGGAGCATGTCTAATGTTCTTATGTGAAGCAGAAAATCAAACTTGTTTATATTTTCTGACCTGAACCGGTGTTTGAATAGAATAATCGATTTCTCATGCATCTCTTTTGGATCAATATTTACATGTGGGAGATCAGAAAGTGGAGGCATTTAAAAAAGAGTGGAGATGAGCTGTCTAAATAAAGGTCGTGATCGCTCTCTGTTTTTTTGTATTAAAATAATGGCATAGGTTTGGCCGACAAATGCGACTGTTAAACCCTGAGATAAGCTCCTCAATATCACATGTCCTGGCATGTAGTTTGACTTCGTATTCATCAACACTGAAAGGATTTTTGCAGAACTGTATCCAATGCAATTAAAACATAACCAAATTCCAAGGCCCCGAGCTATTTTCAGCTATTGTGGTGCAGTTAAATGTAGTGACATATGCAGCAGTGTCCAAGTAAAATAGTGCCATAATCACTATAATAAATGTCATAATCTGGATTTAAAGGATTAATAAATCCCCTATAGAAAGTGTCACATTGTTATCAGTAGTCCATTATGACTAATGCATTCTGGGAGTTACTCTAGGATGACGTGTTTATGTAATAGACGGGGTGTCCTTATATTGAAAATAATTATAGCTTTTTCAAACAGCATGCAGCTGAATCAGGTGTTTCTTTTGAGGACAGAAAACCTCCGGGGGGGAAAGGGACAGGAACACACTGATTGATTTGCAGCCTTTAATAGTGCAAACGGACGAACGTTTCCACACTACTAAACACAAAATGGACAAAGACACGAGGCAAACGCACATAAATCTAGAGCAGGTGTACAAGTGTCATTGGATAATTGTTTGAACAGGATTGCAAATCTGTAATCCAAGGGTGGGAATTGCCAGTGTCATAACCCATGTACTATAATCACATCAGAAACAAAATAACACAAACACATCTTTGAGTTGCAAAGGTAGAAGTACAAAATGTACTGCATCCATCAAGTATGATAAATCGGAGGAAACATGGGGAATTCAGTTCTTTATTTAGGCCAAAAGGTGTTAAGAGTGTAAATCCAATATGCCTCTCTGCAGAGCAGTGAGTTGATAATGTCATCAGCTCCAGCAGGGTGATTTTTTTTCCGTTCCCCAGAACTTTAATGATGCTGCTGAGCTGTGGTTAGCCTGTGCATAATGACGAGCAATAGCATAACCCATGTTTTGTGTGCGTATTGCAGTTTATGAGGGATTTTATGGTGTTTTTTTTGTTGTTGTTGTTGTTGTTTTCGTATTTTTAAGCAGTGCGTGGATGTGTAAAGTACTTGGTCTCTGACGAGTTAGAACATGGTGCGCTGAGGCCGCAGCAGAAGAAGCCTATAGGTTGAATAAACAGCCGGGAGGCAGCGTTTGGCTCGTCCTGACACTAGAAAACCACCAGTCTGTCTCTCAGATTGCGAGAACATTTAAATGTGATTGAGGTAGGCGCAGAGCTGATATTGTTGACTTTTAAGGGCATTTTAATGTTTAAGGATAGTGGTTTTTGACCCTGCCTGCTAGAGGAGAATACTCAGTGGAGAAAGTGATCCGTGAGGAAATTGTGGTAGCTCTGGTTTTCTTAGCTAACAGGGATCCACTATCTGTATGCAGGTCCCTCTGATAGGCCGAAGAGATGCATGCTGTAGGGTAAACCCTACGCTGGAATCACTCTTTCCTTTCAACAGCTTAAGGCTGCACAGAAACTGCAGTACTCATAAGCAGTCTCTGATTTCAACTCACTGAATATTGGAGTCAGTCGAGCCTTTAGGCTGAACTGAAGAACTGAATTCGTCACATTTCATGTAATTCATTACACTCGATGGATACAGCTCGTTTTGTATCCTGCTCAAGCAATTATCCAGTGATAATTGGACACCTGTTCTAGGTTGACTCTATGTGCTTGCCTTATGTCTTTGACCATTGTGACTCCACAGCATCTAACACGGCATCAAGCAGATGGCATGTTGCTATGGTTACCTGCAATTTAGTATACCTTGCGCACTGATTTACACAGTGGATTATTTTTTGACTTTTATATACAATTCTAACACACAACCTGCCGACCAATCAGGGAAATCGTTTCCATTCTTTCCATGGCTTTGGCGTAATTATAATTTTGATGAACGGAATTACCCTCAACCTTTTGCATTCCTTTCTGTTTTTGTCAGTAAACTGCTGCATCTTATTTTGACAACTTTATGAGTCTGAACAAAGCAGGCCTGTATCAAACTATTGTAGATACTGATAGTGTATTGTGTAGAATTGTGTATATCAGAGAATAATACTGATACCACATTTTTCTATTCTTTTCTGCAAAGAAAAAGTCAATTGGAGGTCTTTTTTATCAACTGTTATTAGAGAGCTGACAGTGTAGAGATGATGAAAAAGGAGGGGAGAGAGATGGGGAACAATATGTTATTATATAAACATAAATAACATATAAATATGCAGAAACGCCTGCAGGCTAGTATAGCGATAACAACACAAAAAAGCCCAAACCCAGTCGGAGCGTGCACAGCCTCCTCACAATCTGACGGCATCTACCGTTACTCACATGTTTTGACCCCCCAATGTATTTTATGACCAATTCTATTTTTCCACAAAAAAAAAAAGTATAACAGAAACCAAACGTTTTTTCTTTTTTTGTAGAGAAGTTTAGAAGTAAGTAGAAGTAAATTTCCCAAACACTATGAAACTGTTATGGAAAAAAGCAGTTGCTTAAATCATTGAAATCCTCATATATGTTGCACATAAATGTTGTAAAAAGTGCATGTAAACCTTTTCCTGCAGATGTATATGATCAGTCAGTGACATATAATTAAGCTCACACGTGGTCACGCTCCTTGTAATGTTTGTCACGTCGTCATGTTTTTGTGCTCCAAGGAGAAGCTAAAACAGTCTGAAAAAAAAGTGCCAACTATGCTGCTGAGTCCGTCGCGCGACTGACTGACACGTCTCATGATAAATTCATGGCAGTGACAAGGCTGAGTGACTCGTGGGGCTCAGGTTAATTTGTCAGGAGGCCTACTGAGCTATGAGTGGTGGCACAGTGACAAAGCAGAATGTCACCATTTCGTTGTGGGAGAGAGAGAAATAGGCCGTGAAATGGCTGACTCTTTTGGGCCGGCATACATGATAGCAGCGATGTGCCATGCTCACCAAGCCATGTCTCTAACAGCGGGAGTTAGGGTTCATCTAAGTCTATTTTCAGCTCATTGTAGACTTCTGATCAATGGCTGGGTATTTCGGTTTTGTGAGTGCTGTGTGTGAGCAGGGAGAAGATGTTCTTGCCCAAGGGCCAATGTTCGACAAATCCTTAAAATGTTTTTACTCAATATGTTATCACATTTACTGAAGTGCACAAATTAAGTACAGGTATTTGTACCACCATTGCTCCTCTGTATTTTTTACCCCCTACATGTTTGATATGTTACTTGTTACGTCTCTGATTTTTATCAGGATATGTGATTATTGTGGGAAATATTCTAAATGATTATTTTTTGGAGTGGTATAAATAGCAGTTAAATTAGCCTCACTGCCTAATGATTGTGCTTACTTTTGATGAAGTACGCTTTTCTTCTACCGATTCTGTACTTTCACATGAGTGAAATCTTCAATGCAGGACTTTTCCTTTTAATATAGGACGTTTTGTATTGTATTGTATTGTACTCCCACCTGAGTAAATATTCAGGTGGGAGTACAATACATATTTAATAATATTTACTCCCACCTGAGTAAATATTCTAAATGCTTCTTCCATCAATGCACTTGAGTATATTTCGACTAGAATCTCTGAATAATGGTGGGTAACGTGAGTATTTTGGCTATACGGTTAGTAAAATCAACAAAATTACCAGCTGCAGCCAAACATTTGTGATGACGTGATGACTGGGGTTGCTCAGCTGCTGCATCTTGTGGATCCCTCATCATATCATGATGAATGACTCTGACATTTTTCTATCTCCATAAACAATTAGACAAACAACTGATGCTTTGTTTGTACCAGCACTGGTCAGTGCACTTTCTGTCAGGCATCCCGCGGGAAGTGAAAGGCACTTGAAGCTTTATTAACTCCTGCAATAATCACAATACATTAACCATGAGCAGTTATGCTAATGAGGCCGAACATGATCTGCTATATCAATGTTGTCATTAATTAAGCTTATTAATTTAAACTTTAATCAGTGGATATTTCTGTCAATGTACTTGCCTTCACCTGCTTGGCAATAAAATGAGCTGAAGGGAAAAAAAATCCCAGTGACTGACATCACCTGCTGAATAACATTAACTGTGTGTAATCGGCACTTCACTCCCCTCTTCCAGTAAATTCAACCAAAGAACTATACTTTCCCTTGCCTATTTTTATTTCAGCATCCATTTAGTTGCTAGGCAACCAGAATCGCATAGCTTAGACTGCGCACTGCTCCATTTATACCTGATGAATTTCTCTATCGCCAGTGATTCTCATGCGTGTGCCTTGCATTTGAGCAGGAGAAAGATTGTGTGATCTGTATGAACCGTATGATCATGGCTTTAACCTGAACTTAGTATTTAATGTTATAAACTGGTGTATTTTTTTTTTCCAGCTACTGTTGGCTTTCAACTTTAGCAGGACGGGTCACAAAGCAGGAGCTTTGAGGAGAGCACCTACTAAATTGAACATCATCAGCCAAGTCTCAATCCATAAAGCACAGGTCCGCAGTGTCATGGAGTATGTTTCACTGAGACGGATGAGTGCTCAACCTACTCATCTTTGCCAGAAGATGGCTTTGGAAATTACTGGAGTGGACCGGGTCCCCCGCCTGTTCTCAATTAGCCATCCCCAGCCGTAGCCACAGACGTCAGGTGGCTGCCGTCTTGTTGCCCACCCACCACTGCCCCATTCCCGCCACCATATGTCAGGTGTTGCACCACTCGCCATACCAGACCACCGTATCTCCACTTCCACTCAAGAGCACACTCCTCGGACAAAGGCTTAATCCAAACTGCTGTCCAAATATAGAATAGCCTCCCAGAGGAATGTCTTGGACAGATAACAGACAGTGGTCTCCAAGCCTTTAAGGGCAGATGAATAGAAAACCTCCTGACCACACCGTTAACAGAATTTGACTGTTGAACGGCAGTGAACCATGTGATTGGTCAGCCAATGTGCTGTACTTGTGCATTTCACTTGGCAATTGATCACAATCACAATCAATTAAAAAAAAAAAAAACTCCCAATCACACCATATGAGCTTATCATGTACATGTATGTTTTGCATGCTCTGCAACTTTGAAACCGATAAATATATTAGAGGAAAAAGTCCAACATTTTCCTCTGGAGTGTTGAGGATTTTAAAGCAAGGTGGCGTTAACAGAAATACCCAGTACCTTAAAATTGTACTTAAGTACAAGACTTTCGGCTGTACGGGGGGAACTTTTCACTGCAAGTATGAAGACACATAAACAATAGAACTGAACTCTATTAAGACCTGTTTCTTGGTTGCCTGTTTGTCACACTGTAATGTGTGACACTGTGGGCCATGTAGCCTACCATGGCAGACGGACATAATAATGGCAAATCTAAAATAAAGTACACTGAAGGGTTCACCAGTAGAAAATCACCATCAAAGTGCAGCTCAGCGTGGTGGCACTTTGCAATTACCGCACATTCACACTTGGCAGCAGAGGGGTCAAATGCTGCGTTCAGGGACACATTAACGCTCAGGAATTCTGACTTAATAAAGGCTTAAAAAGGAAAATGTTATATTGTGTGAGTGATGAAATGCCCATGGAGTAATCCATATCATTGTTTTACTGATAATGACTAGAGTCAGAATAATATAGGCAGAGTCTCTTTGAGACTTGATCCCGTCTTGTTCCTCCTCATCAAAAGAAGTCGTGACAGACTGAATCCAACTAATCCATCTTCACAAGAGTTCAGAGGAGTTGTACAGCCATATACAGGTCACTGTGTCCTCGCCAGGGAATTAGAGAGCAGAGTGAATGTGTTGTGATTAAGATGTAAAGGAAACCGTGGAGGTAATGGCCTCCGCGTCTATTTCTAAAGTTACTCTGTCCTCTGAGTCTGGTTTCTGAGTCAGCTCTGGTCTGTAAAACCCATTCTTACTTCAAGCTTGGAAATAAATACGAATCCTACATACAATGAGATTCCGACATCCTTTTTTTTGTTTCATTTAATTACTTATCAAAGGACGCCTAGAGGCTGAACAGTGTTCATTAGTTCAAAATAAAAAAATAATAATCAGCAGAACAATTAGACATGATAGAATATCTCTAGATTACATTATGTGAGATTTCATGTTCCATTAATGACCCTCGAACCCCGAGGACCCACTCACCCTCCAAACCCCCTTAAGGGTCCCAGCCCTAAACTTCACAGCTACTGCTTTAAATGCTGCCTAGTTTGCTCACAGTGGGGCATTGTGACAGATGAGCCACCTGTAAAACTTGTTGCACACGGTGAAGTGGAAATACTCATAGCCTCATCCAAACAGCAAATTTGCAGTTGTTAATCCAAATCCTGACATTTATTCAGAAATCCTTTGGCCTTTTCATTCTGATGTCAGCTCTGCTGGTGTCTGAGTATTTGTTTTCCCACCTGCCACAACGATGCAAGAAGAAAAAAAAAAAGAGAAAGTTAAAATAGGCTAACACGGCACCTGTACCCCTGAAGAGTCAGGATGGTTCATCTATTTGATCAATTTTGTCAATTATCAATCAAGCGTGATGATTCCCCGCTGCCGTACAGGTGAGGGGTTGTGTCGAGGTGATTAAAGTTAGCTAGTTTTAATGAGTGAAATGAGGAGGGGGAAGGAGGACATTTACAGAGAGTTTCAGAACCTACGGAAGTGGAATCAATAAGCTGCTGGTTTTAACAATGAACCTGCAACCAAACAGCATGTTTATTTTTGAATAAATGAATATTGCTTCTATTTTTTCCAAAGCTGCTTTGAATACATAAAAGGAAGGCTGTATTCCAAAAGCATTCAAATTCTGAGGCACACCTAATGCACCCACAGCTCACTCTTTCAAGCCTATAATCGAGTTAGCAAAGACATAATCACGTTATCGTGGGTTCTCTTTTGCCTGGTAAATTTACATGCGAGGCTGTTGCTGCACAGCTGTGTTACATATACAGTATGCCTCCCTTTGTTTCTTATTGATCCGTGTTACAGAAGGAAAAAAAACAAACAAAAGAAAAAAAAACAATGAAAACTGTTTCAAGGCAGGCGTTATTATATTCCTCCGACACATGGTCAGACATTGATTATGATTATATAGTGATTATGCATTCTGCATGCCAGCCACGCAGCACAAGAGTGGAGGGGAGCATTAAGGGGCTTGGCGACTGTGGGACCCCCTGCTGAGATGAGAGGGGAGGTAAGAGCCAAGGAGAGGGGAGTGTGGAGAAGGCTAACCAATCGGCTGTACGCTGTGAACGGGACCAATCATGGCTACAGCTCAGGGCTCTGTTGCTCCCTCTTTCTCTGTAATTCTCCCTTTTTTCTTACATCTCCATCTTATTTATTTCTCTCTCTCTCCGTAATCGCTCGCTCTCCGACTCCTACCCCTCTTTTTCACCGCTGTCTGCCTCATGAATCATGTGATCAGGCCTCACACACCTCCCTTAGTCTTACCCCAACCTCTGTACTCCCGAGTACACCCCTCCTATTTCCCCTTCAACCGCACCTTGGGTTTTCCCCTCCTCCGCCGAACACTTTCCTCCCCCTGGTTTCTCATTCACTGGCCACCCTGCTTTACACAGTCCACTCCCCTTCGTCAGATTATTATTCTGTCTGCAGTCACTAAGGAGATGCACACACCATCCATCACAATGTACAAATTCTCAGCGCGCGGATTCGGTCGGGTCCTAATTAAAAAGCCTTTCCACTCGTTTTCTTGAGAGATAATTAGACTTTCATCTCACCAGGATGCCACATCCATAGATCCATTCTCTTCTTCCAGGAAGCCTATAGGAGAAAAAATAAATTCAAGGGTCTTTAACCACTCTCCTTCAGGGCACCAGTCAATAATTAAAGATATCTCGAATTACAAAAAAGTCTGCCTTGCGTGGAAAAAAAAAAGACTTATACGTTCAATACTTAGAGAGAATTAGTTAAAATGAATTGTGACTATGAGAAAGTTTATTTTAAATAAACGTTGTGGCTATGCTGTGCAGCATTGAGGCTTCGTATAGCAGGTCTCACACAGCAGTTTAAGACATTGATTTTTAAGCAACGCTGGTGTAAGGGTCCACTTATAGTTGGTCCACTGCAGAGCCCGGGTATATCTCTGATGTGAGCTTGGAGGCCGTGGAGCTTTGGGCCTGATATGAGACAGCTGGAAGGGTTGAATTATTGAAGAGCACGGACCAGCTCTGAAACACGGGCCATGTCCTCCCAGCTGCTCCGTGTGCTGAAGCCGACACTTCAGCAGTCGTCAGACGTGTGCAGTTAACAGGGTCCATCTGTTATTGAGGCGTAATGAACACAGTCAGAGCCACGGAGAAATGAATCACTGCCACTTTATTAGCGCGCGACAATAGAAATGATTGTGCCATCCGTACAGTCGCAATGGTAATAATTATGATATCTCTGATTATAATGATGATTAGAATGCAGATGATGACAGTGGAGATGATGATGATAATGAAGGTGATGGGTGTCTGCTATGATGATGACGGTGCACAAAAACACGGGTTGGAAAAATCAACATGGGGACAACATTCGCATTTATGCTCATTATGCATGCATGGAAGAAAAATGATTTGCATATCTGCACTGGACGGGAGGACCTGCAGGACCGCAGAAAACATAACAAAACATTAAAATCCTCATTGCTATAATTGTTGACAGTTTCATGTAAACACCTGCCAAATTGAAAACTCATCATTCTAATGTGGTACAGGCGAGTGATGAAAAGCATGCAGAGTGTAACCTCCAAAATCAATAACCAGCCTGCCTTTCATTACATAAGTGAAATTTGTATTCATCTCAGAGATATATATTTATCCCACTTATACCCTTGGCTCAGGAGCAAATTCATTTAGTAATGATTACCTGACTCAGGTAAAACCAATTTCCATTCACTTGTTACTCCGAGTCGGTGACAAGGGCACAACCAGGGTCACTTTTCAGCAGTTTTTGGTTGCAGGCGCACTATCAGCACTTGATGTCATTGACTCTGTGTGAGTGGGTGTGTGTGTTTGCATGTGTGTGAGGGGGGCATCCATTTGCAATAAGACCGTCAAAGCGGGTGCGCTGCAATGCCACAAACTGAGGTGGTGCATCCTGGCTTCAGAGCTGTTGCTTAGTTTGAAGGCTGTCAGAGAGGCTGTGTGGGCGTTCGGCAGTCTCACTCCCCTCGAGAACTGCATTCAGATAAAAATACTCAAACCACTCAGACGCCGAAGGGCTTGTGGTGTATATACAATATGTTTCGACGTGAAACTTGGATAACTGTAGAAAAGTATCTTTTTCTTAAAGGGGAAATGGTGCTTGATTTAAGAATACACATTAATGCTCCAGCCAGGAAAAGCTGAAGTTATTTCTGTCAACATGAAATACTTTAGCCCAAAGGAAGACACCATCGCTTTATGTCATTTTGAAGGTAGCTCCCTTCCTCTAGGATACCTCACTAGGAGCCTCCTTATGTGACTGCAGGTAGGGGAGGAATAAACAATGTGAGATATGCTGCCTGCTCTGGCAAAATCATGTGACACTTCACGCCGCCAAAAGCCAGTACCATCAAACCAGTTAAAAAAGCAGGTAATAAACGTGTTATGTGTGTAATATTTATAAATATAAATTACATACAGACTGAAATTCCAATAAAACATAGAACTCAAAAATTATTCCTGGCAACAATTTTTAGATGAAACGGTCTGAAAATGTTAGATGTGCATTTTGGCTCGCGACTTTCATTTTCCATTAATTTACTGGGGAAGGTGTTAGAAGTTTTATTCTTTATCGTTGATGAACACTTTAAAAAGACCTTCTCTGTGTTTGAGTGCGTTTGAGAAGAAAATCAAGACTCCAGTCACTGATGTCAGGATGTAATCATGTGCCCAACTCTTACATGTACGTCTAAGTTTAAGCTGATTATTTGGTGGGAAGGTTAACTGGTATAAAACAGTATATACATCAACCTGTGTGCAGCTGTTCTAAAGGAACAAGGCAGTATTTGCTTTGTGTTACTGGTTTTGTATTCACAGCTTTCTCGAGTTTCAACCTGTTAAACCTGGTCTGAAAACTAGAAAATGCTTGAACCTTTTAATTAATTAATGGTGCTTTCTGCTGAACTCTCTGCCAAGATCACATTACACTCAAATTATCTTAGAGTTGTGAAATAGAATATGAATGTATAATTTTCTGTAAGTTATTTTGAGTAACTTCTTGGCACCGCTGCCTGCTCAATCATGTTCTGTCAATAACCTGCAGCAGTGTAAGGTATTTAATCCTCAGAATTCATCGCACTTAATTAGAAATTGAATGTACAGCAACAAATGACCTCATTGGCATTCATTAGATTACAGAATACATGTGCTTTTGTTTTCCTAGAACAATAGAAATCTAAACAAAAGACAAAAACCACTAAAGACTGCGGCTGCCTGGCGCAGCGCCAACCCCAAGAAATTGGAAATGGGATATTTTATTCACATTTTATCCAAACATATTCTCAAGCCATCCAAACAGAACTGGAATGGGCCAAAGGGAAAACACATTTTAATACAGATTCTGGGCTGTTTTATTTTAACTAAGGCACTGATTTTATGGTAGGGTAAAGTGTGGAGGGAGTAACTTTCAGCTGTATTCAGCTCTTACAGAAGTAAAAAAAGGCTTAATGAAGTTTACTTAACTCCTCAGGCTCATCCAGATAAAAACAGTTACCAGCTGCACCTCACAAGGCTACATTTGGAATTTCACAGATCATAAGGTTTGCTCGCAGTTTCAATTACACAGCTATTCAGTTTGTTTCTCTCCAATGCAAAACCACAGAGATAAGTGTGGCCGACACCATCAGCAGTCATTTTGTCCATCGAGGGCATTCATCATTGTATCATGAGATAGTACAGCTCACGTTTGGTCTCAAGTTCATGTAATTAACATCTGAATTAATGGTTCCTAAGCCTGCGATCAGCACTTGCCATCATTAATAACACTCGTTGAACTCCCTGTGGCGTCAAAATGAACCATTTTGCACTCTGGCAGCGAGGGCAGACACATGCTCCTGCGTGACATCTTGTTCCCACACAATTACTGGATATCTAGTCACTGATGTGAGTGTTTACATGTGTAAACCAAACTTTCATCCTCAGAGATGCTGCTCCTACAGTGGGAGTTCTCATTAGCGTTGCCATCAGTCGAAGTAGCACAGCATCGTGTGCTTGATCTCTATCAATTTACTTTACCTTCGTGAGGAGTTCTGTCACGTATACTTTGACTCACAGCGGTTTCTAAGGTTTTTATTTGTGGAATATCTTTGAAGTACATATTATTTACAAGTCCACTGAAAGCGGACATGATTTGATTATTTTAAACTACCTATGGCAATGTTATTGGTTCTGTCGAATGTTGGTCCCTCTCTAATTAGCTGCTGTGAGCATCTGACAAGAACAACAACATCTTTGTTGCTCTGCGGGGGGTAGCAGAGGGTCAGACAGCACCGAGCTGGAAACAGCACTACAGACACACATTCCAGCTTAACAACACAATTTAGCTTAACCACTCAAATTCAAGCAAATTTGGAGGACTGCAGTTGTATAGTGACACATGTTACATTATATTAACAGTATCACATCCTCTTTGTGGGGATGATACAATTCTGTATTGCTTTGCTAATACTGCACACATTGCAAGTAGCACTTTTTTAATTTTGAATTGCAAACAAGACTAAATAAATGCTATTCTCTCAAGCCAGAGATATTGTGGACAATAGTTTGCATACGACCACTTGGAATGGACACAGGATTGCGAGAGTCTCAGAGTACAAATATCTTGGTGTCTGGCTAAATCAAATACTTGCGTTCAAATTTCACATTGACGAAAAAATGGATATCTGCGCAGAAACCGATCAAATTTTCCTGTGCACTGTAGGAAGAGGATAATTGAGGTAATCTCCTTGTCAATCTTGGATTATGGTGATGTTATCTATAGACATGCCTCTGCCTCCACTCTAACCCTGAGATTCAGTTCATCACTTTGCCCTAAGATGTGTTACTGGTGACAGTTATTCTACTCATCATTACATCTTGTATGAAAAGGCTGGGTGGCCATCTCTAACAGTAAGGCCTGACAGGCGTTCATTCCTATTTCTTTAAAGAGCCCTCGATGGCAGCATACTGTTAGACATCACTTCTTCATAAAACAAACTACAGGTCAATTTAAAACCATGATTACAAACTAAGTAAATTAATTGTGTTCTGTTGTTGTGAGTTTTCTCTTTAACTATGTTTGTGTGTATTTACTCTGTTTTAACAGTATTATTGACATCACAGGAAATCAGGAAATGCCCTCAAAGATTCTCTGAGATTTACATGAACGTGGAATGTATGAATGAATGAATAAGTTTGTAATAATCAAAAGGGAACATGTAACTCCCCAGTTAGGAAAACCATAAGAAGCCGCCTGTTGCCATGTCAGACATGCACCTAACCTAACAAGGATTTGTTGTGAATAATGAACAGTTCGAGACAATTTTGGATATGGAACACTGTGGTGCATAAGGCGCATTAGCCTTTGCTTTTGATTCCTGCCCTGCTTTAGGGAGAGATGTTCAAAGCTCTTTCACAGCAAAATGCCGCCCGCTTTCAAAGACCCCCTGCTGCTTGTGTCAGAGCACCAGTTCTCTCTGTACTCCATAAATTAAAGTTATCCCAAATGTCTTGTGGCATAAATGGAAGCTTCAATCCTCCGCACGCATTAATTAGGACTATAACACAACCTCGCTGTGTCCTCATAAACAGCAAGTGGTTTTGCAACAACTTCAGTGTCCTTTTGCAAAAGAATGTGTTGCCTTTAGTTGATCTATGTCACAATGTGTGGAATAAGAGCAAGTCTCCTGGTTATGAGCCAGTTGTTAAAGCTATATCAAATATCACCATCTGCTTTTGGTTTATTATCGTCATTATTTTGTTCACAATTTACAGTAATCAGGTGTGATGCAACAAAGCTGTATGGAGACTTCACAAATTGTTATTTCTAAATTTCAGTTTTGGTGATCTACGAAACTGTTAAGTGAGATCTATGATTACAAAAAAAAAAGCTTTGTTAAATAGAATATTGATGAAAATACTGTCCCACGGGAATATGCATTATTGCAGATTCCCAGTACAGAAACCCCAGAGGTGAGAGGATTGATTACATTTTCCTGTCTTCTCTTGCCCTAATTAAAGATCTAAGGGATAGCCTCTCATGGGAGGACTAACTCAACTGTTTCATCTGTATGCCACATCATCCTGGTTCATCCAACAACGGCACACCTCCTCTTTTACCTATGGAGATAAACCTAAGTTCATTTGTGTAACGCAGTTCATTGTGATTTTGCCATGGAGATAGGTTGATGGACAAGCACTCTCGCTGTGTGTTAAAGCACACAGGGAGCTTTGAACATCGACGTGATTTTTCAAGCTCTCTGCAACATGACATTATGCATCATTTCATCTGTGTGGAGAGCTGGAAATGACATAGTCCTCCACTGCAAAATATGCTCATTTAGGCTCCTGAAACTGTCAGGAAAAAATGACAGAAGAAGGGAATTATCATAGCTGCTTCCCACTCGTTCATACTGCACAACAATAAAACAGATGGCAAGGCATAAATGTTAGTCAATTCCATTGATTCTGCGACAGGTGCCAATCAAAGTGCTGTCGCTGAAGACTTTGATGATGACGGAACGCAGAGTTAACATGCTTCATTATGCTTCCTCATTATCAGGAGTGACGCACGCCAGCGAGTTTCGACAAATAGACCTCTCGCTTCACAACAGCTTCATTTGAATCCAAATCAATAATTCTCTCTCCAACCTGAAAGAAAACAATGATCAAAACAGGGACTCTCAGCACTCCAGAGGACCTTTTATTTTGCTTGGCAAGAAATTGGCCTTAAATTGAATTTGGAAATCAGCATGGCTAAAAAAATCTTTACTAAGCAAATGAGCGTACATTGTCTTTTGGTATCTGAAGTCAGCAGGGAGAGGAGAGGTGTCCAACCCTGATTGGAAGCTCTATTGCCAACAAAACAATTCAATTGCAGAGCACAGATTGGTTATTTGTCTCAATCGTCCAAATAATTCCTCCTACATTCATTCTAATTAACTTCAATTGAACTGGTTGTGTTCTAGGAAGCAGTGGTAACAGTGGTCAGTGCTCAGAAGATACTGAGGCTGATTTGATTACTTTGCCATAAATTCTATCCAATTTTCCATCCCAAGTGTTTTTAAACACCCCGTGGAGTGAAAATGACTTTGAAACGCGACATTTGAGCCATTATGTTATCTATGAAGATAAGGCACACCAATTATATCCCATAAAGGCAGCGTTCGAGAACTCAATACAGCAAAGGACGTATGGTATTTCCTTTTCTTTCATCTCAGTCTGTCATGGCATTTCATGAGATTTCCAGTTTAACATAAGGGAGAACGCAAGGGCAAGAGGTGGCTCTGGTGCTTTTTCAGTACTTATCGCCAGATATTTTCAAGTGCCAACTATTCTGTTATTTATCGGCCTGGGACTTTTTACTTTAATTTTTTGAAACAAATGGCTTATGAACTAGAAAAGATGTTGACAACTACTTTTGCCGACCACGCCGCTGTGGATAAGGGCACCACCATGTTAGAAGAATGCTCTGACGCAGGTTCCAAACTGCCTGTGGACCTGGAAAGACTTCACTCGAGCCTTATCACGGATCAAAGCGCAACACTCTCCGATGATGATCAACGCTCTGAACACAGCCCTTAGTCCAATCTTCCCTGGATTAATATTAGAAAAACAACTGATTCTCATCGTCAATGCATTGACTCCATGGACCATTGAGGACTTTGAGAATTGTTCTAGAGGACTGAATCTGAGGGTCCATATCTGAGAAAATGGAGGCTCAGGACCCCTTTACAGATCCTGGGCAGTGGCTTCTACCCTGCACCACAAATCCTACACCAAGTTAACCAAATTGGACGAACAGCAATAGAGAATGAGCATGTCAGGAGGGCTATCACAGCTATTCCAATCAGATTGATCACCTGGAATGTAAGAGGTATGAACAATCCAAATAAGCGGTCAAGGGTTCTTTATCACTATCTGACAGCCGAGATCTTTTTCTTTTTTAACAGGAAACAAGAAGGAAGAAAGTCTTGAATGTCTACACTCCAAATTCCTATTATATTGGTTTCGCCAACACACCTCTGTCCTCCTTCCACCGTCTCCCTAATAATCTTTGGGAACACCGGCATTAGCCAAACATCGGAAAGATCATTTAACAATCCAAATGCTGAAGTTTCCTTGTTTTGCCCACATTCATCACTGCCTTTTCCATAGATTTTTTTTTTTTTACAGAGAAAACACTTTTTCCAGCTGTAGTCTCCTCAGATTATCTGGTGATTGCTATTTCCAATCTTGCTGTACTAACACTCTCTTGTACAACAGTCTCTCTTTTGCTATTCTAAGGAGAGACCCTCCCCAGTGGAGACTTAACTTCCTCCTCTTATTAGACCGAGCATTTTGCTACCCTATAGCCGCCTCCATGGACAAATTTATTAACCTCAACAAGATGCAGAGAAAGCATCTGACAAAGTCAAATGGAGATATTTATTCACAGTACTACAAATATTTGGTTTGGTAATGGGTTGGGTGCATGGATTCATTTTCTTACTCTTCCCCTGAAGCCGACATCTGCACCAATAACACATGGTCTATTTATTTCCTGATATCACATAGAACACACTGCAGGGTTGTCCTTTGTCTCCTCTTCTTTGTTGCACTGGCTTCGAGCCTCTGTGGATTATACGCAAGATCTCCCCTGCTCTCCGTCATATTAAATGTGATGGAACCGAATACAGGGTGTACCTACTGTATATGTGGATGATACTTTATTTTATGTGACAGACACTGTGGAAAGCATCACGAGGATCATCTCTATTCTGCAAAATTTTGGTGCCAGTTCAGAATACAAACTTAACATTCAGAAAAGCCCTACAGCTCCAACAAGCTAATACATCCTTTAATCTGGCTAAATCCAGACGCAAACATGTCAGAGTTAATATAAACTGTTTTTTAGACTTAACTCTTAAAGCAAATTTGACCCTCCTGCTGTCTCAGATTAAGTTTGACTGCCAAAGATGGAATATTTCACCCATATCAGTGGTCAGTAAAATACAATGTGTCAAACTTTCAATATCTTCCCCTCTTCATACCAAAATCCTTCTTTTTTTGTTCTATAAATCAAACCATTAGAGCATTTATATGGAACAGCAGGATTCCAAGGATTGGCAGGGCAGTGCTCCAGGGGAATCAGTCTCGAGGTGGGCTGGCCATACCAAATCTTTTATATTACTATTGGGTGGCTAACATACAGAAACTGGCATATTGGATGCATGCACCCCAGACTAACAAGTGTCAACAGGTGTTGGAGGCCAAATCCTGCCATTCAACACCATTTCTACCTTTAACATGCTCGTCTCTCACTCTGTCCCCATCCTGGCATACATTCAAAACTAAATAGTTCTTTCTACTCTTAAAATTTGATCTTAGTTCTGGGAGTCCTATCTAGAAACTAATTTGCAACCCTGCACCCTCATTACACTATTTGTATATTGTGGTTGCTCTCATGCACTGTTACTTAGTGTTATTTATTCAAATGGCCTTTTCCTTTTCCTAAAATTTTATTGTTTTCTTTTAATTTTATTTTCTGCTGTACTTTACTTCCTTACATGGAATCAATGTCATTGAGGGCTAAACTTGTATCTTCATGGAATTTCAAGGCAGGGGTGGGAGGGGGTGAGGAGGTGTTTGTTTCTTAGAGAATAGGAAAATGAAAGGAAAAACACTGCTTCAAGTTGTACATTGTATGACTTGCATCTGTCCTTCAATAAAAAACACAAAAATGTCATTTCATTGACACTGATAAACTATTTCTAAAATATGAAACATTCAAACAACTGACTTGTGTCTGAATTATGATAGCTTTCACAAACGGCCATAGACAGTGAACAATCTAATCAATATTTCATTACAGCAACTATTTCTGAAAAGAAAGAAGGACAAAGACAGAGTGCAACAGTTGGCCTTGAGAAAGCACACCCACATATATACACACATACTGTATGTACAGAACATACCAAAGTGGCAAATAATAGTTATTATCTCTGTATAAGCCTGGAGGTAATCATGCATTTCATTGTGCGTGTGTGTTTCTGTCGGCAGCTAATCTTGCATACTACTGGACCCATCAGCCTACTGTATGCTTAAAGACTTCTCGTGGTTGCAGTGCTTCACAATTTTAAAAAAGGCCGATTTTATTGATTGTTAACTCCTTGCTCCTTTTAACCGGTCGGTAGTGGCCACAAGTAATCAACAAGCAATCCTTTAAATTGCTGGATTTCACCTGCCTAACAGTCCAAAGAGGGAAAATATTTCATTGAATTCTTTGTTAAATAAAACAATACTGGTATAAAACAATGATATGAAACAGGGAAAGCAGCAAGTCCTAAAATTTGTGAAGCTGGAACCAGAGAAAGCTTGGTACTATTTGCCTTCCAAATAACTAATTAATTGAAAGCAAAAAAAAAGGTTGTAGATTAAGTGCTTATTAATCAACTAATTAATAGGCTATTAATTTCAGCACTTGTCTCATACTTAAACTGTATCTTCCACACAAGCGATTTCTCTCTCAAAAGACAAATCTTCCTGCATGTCCATCACTGATGTGTTTTAGCTTAGACCAAAACAATTTCACATCCACAGGATCAGTCCTTCAGGTCAGAAATTCATCCAGTCTTTAGCACCAGATCTTGACTCATTGTTGCCTGTCTACTTTACAAGGCTTGAACTGACACTTACATTCCTCCATTGCAGAATTTCTAGTCTAAGTTGTCAGGAGTCTTGACAAATTGCTTCATAGCCAGCCAGTCAAAAAGCAGCTGTTGTCATAGCTGTGAGACATCAGCATGAATAGCAGCAAAAGAGCATTTTCTGCAGTTCAGAACTGTCCAGAGATACACGGTCGCTTGCCAACAGCCTTCCTGTTAAATTATTATCTGTACCTGTGCACTGTCACATGTTGAAGGGGTTCAAAAGACAAGGCTCCTCAAGAAGACAACTGTCAGGGTTGATAAAAAATTGTACCTTTCTGTTATTCTTTGATTGAAATTCCTGGGATGAATGTATAATGCTTGGTGATGCTCAGTCTACAACTGAAAATTACTTCTCATAAAAATCATGTAAAAACGACAATGAAATCACTAAATATAGCATAATATGTGTGTTAGGGCTATAATCTTTTTCCTAATTGCTTAGATATTTTGTCTATTTATTATTATTATTATTATTATTATTATTATTATTATTATTATTCCAAAGTTATATTTTATTATTTTCAAAAGATTCCTAATTTAAACATCTGAATTACGTTTGGAGAAAAAAAAGGTGTGCAGATGCACTTGCTGTAACACTTTCTGCTGATGCGTAGCATGAACTGCATCATGCTTCCATGCTTTCTTATTTAATACTGGACATATTTATCTAAAGGGTCGTGCAGCATGAATATAGGCATTATTTTTTTTGGGCACCAGCAATCAGGCACAAACACTACAGAAATGATTCCCTAACCCTTATAATGTTAGAGAATGGCCCCCGAAGTATTAAAGACAAGCATTAAGCTTTAGAGGACAAGGATTAGAGGGTTTTACACTGCCAGTATAAGCATTGTTGCTGTTAATTAGCACATTTTCCAACATAATTTTCTCTAAGTAGGTTATTTACAAACCCACTGACAGTCATTACTTTACCGGCTAAATGAAGTGCAGATTTTATAAGGCGAGAAGGTGATTGAAACAGATGCACTTCCCTAACTTTTAGTGCTTTTGTGTGTTTTCTAGGTCACATTATCTGAGCTGTAGAGTCGAAACTGACTTAACAAGTTACTTAACAACATCATGATCTCATCCAAACTGCTGACAGCATGAATTATTACAATGGATTACACAGTTGCTACCAAAATCTTACTAAACTGACAATAGGCTACTCTGTCCAGTGTTATATGAATAATGGTACAGTTATTCACTTTAAATCTCCTTGTATACCGTCAAAGTGTAACTATATCGAGGCTAATATGAGAGACATATTTTGGCCTTTTTAAAAACGTACAACTTCCCACACCACACCTTCCTAATACTGACATACATCCAAACAGTCCCGGAATGCGTAACCATCAATTTCATGACATGATTGACTGCAGAGGAACTCAGCTCAACACTGACACAATGATATTACATCAGTGCAGTCTACCAAAGATATCAACTTCATAGAAGCCCTCATTGATTTGTAATACATCAATCACAAGTCAGCTATAGACCAAGAAAGACAAGCTATTGATTAGCAATGGAAGAAGAATGGCCATGACGCTTAGCAAGATCCACTCAGGCATCAGATGTTTGTTCAAAGAGGGGTTAACATGTAAAATGATATGAGTTGCTAGAATTACCTGCTTTTCTCTGCTGCTCATGATAGTTTAAACCTGGGGGCTGATAAAGTATCTTTTTATCACTGTGACTCTCTGTACTTTGTATGGTCATTATTATTTGTATAAAAAGAGTTAAATAAATTAGTTTTCAGCGAAATTAATGAACTATTAGGCCCAGTGGTGTGCAGGTTTGAAAGTAAAAACAAGGTACGGTAAAAGGAATGACAGTGAACAACTGAAAGGGAGCCAAATGTTTCATTTATCTGTTTGTAAAAGTTCTAGAAAGATATTTAAATTGGATGTACTTTTCCAATTATTTGATAACAATCCCCTGTCAAAAAGTCTGTCGACAATTCTTAAAATCCTTAAGGAATCAAATCGGAATTTATCTTATTTTGGAACCAATCCTCCAAGATTTATAGCCCAAAGAAGGATCTTTGGGCCAAATTCTCCCCTGCTCCAAATTCGTTTTGGCACTCCGAGGGTTCAAGAGTAATTTTGAGATAACTTCCCATATTAATAAAAGACATGATGACATAAGACCTAAGAAGCAATTATTTACTCATTAAATGGGTTAGCAGGTTGGCCTAAAGCTGCAAAGGCTAATTAATAAGGTAGTTGGCTCAATCCCTAATGGGAGGCTGTATTCCCTCTGTGAGCAAGTGACTGAGGGCTTCCAAGTGTTACTTCTTTAGAGAAACACTGATATAAAGTCATTGACAAAGGCCCTTGACCCCAAACTCATCAAGACACGATGTCTTAAAATGCAAATAACAGATACTGTGCTCTGATTACGTGTTGGAAAGTAACACTACTGATATGAAGGTGATGCGTGAGCAAATATATACTCCGGCAAGCAAGTTCCAGTTTTCAACTCGTTAAAAGCTCTTACGTGTTGTCCTCCTTGGCGTTGTGTTCTAATGTTGAGAACAGCAAAGTGCAGAGTGGTGCAGCGTTCAGTGCTTCAATACAACTCCATCAAAATGAAACAAGTTGCACAACAATGCAAATGTTAGCAGCTATTTTGCCTCCATCAGGGCAGTTAATAAAAGGTAGTGGAATAAAATGTGGTATTTTGGAGAGTTTAATGACTGTAAGGCTTACTGTAAAGAATAAGGCTTATCCTAAAGGCACAATAAGACCAAAACCAATGATTGATTGATCCACTGAGTATCGTCTGTGTAGCCAAAGCCTCTAGAGCTTACTCCTCTGTGCCAGAAACATATCAATAAGCCACACTGGGTGACGTGTTCCTTCCATACCATGAATGTTGTTTATTTTCAGTCAATCCCACACTGTCTTTCTGCTTTAAATACCACTGCACCGAGCATGCCCCACAAATACAGTATTTACTTCTGTTTGATTGTTGCTTGCATCTTCAGTAGGAATTTTTGATTGAAATGTGTTTTGCTTAACCATTCCAAATAACTTAAAACCTGCAATGCACGTCTGTCTACAATAGTGAAAAAAATGCATCTTTTATATCATTCAATGGAACATCATATATTTGTGTCATAGGTATGTGGTCATATTTTTGAAGTAGCAATTTACATTGGCCTTTATGGTTTTTTTCATGTCTGAGTTTTGCAGGCATCTAGAAAACACATAAAGAGACATTTCCTTTAAGTACATTGGCAAGCGTTCTTTAATTTCACCTAATTAAAGAATGTTTATTTATTACGGGTTGTTTGGTCCTGAGGACAAAATGAATCGGCATATAAGTAATTAACGCTGTTTGATTGTTCCTTTTTTTGCTGCAATCTAGTATTCTGTATCGCAGTTTTCACATGAAAAAATTCACGTAGATTTTCTGCAACAGAAATAAGTTCTCAACATAGCTCTGCCACTACAGCCTTGAGAGTGGCCCTACAGTAGCTGTGCTTGAGAGCCAACTATGTGTCTGCCAGTAATACAATGACAGAAATAATTTAATCCCTACCATCACACACAGTGTCTTGGCAGACAAGCTGGAATGGCAGCACCATCACAACTTCAAAGGCCAGCGTCCCATAGCAACACCAGCGAGTTAAAAAAAATAAAATAAAAATAACAGTTAATCAGCCAATCCATCAAACAATTTGAATCCCACCTCAGCATGCTGAGGTTACCCCTCCCCAGACACTTATGTGTCTTATCAGGCCTTCTCAGGCATCAGGGAATAGAGAGAGAAAAAGAAAAGACAGACGTGGCCCTGCCAATGCTGGAAAAAGTGCCTCTTCTTGCTCTCTTATGCGTGAAGAGGAATTTAAATCTCCAGAGTAATACCTGTGGTTTTGTGATACATTTACCAAGACGTTTTCTCTTCTAAAGACATCTCAAAACCCCCTTAAACATCTTCTGAAGATGTTCAGGGATCAGAATTTGCAGTAGTGGGATCCAGTGTACTGGAAGAATCCTGGAGTTTTCCATGTGGCAGCACTCCCTTTTCAGTAGAATAGTCCAGCATCCAGCTCATTTTGTATTATGCTTTTTATAGTGGCTTTATTGTTACTCAAACAATTCAGACACACCACTTGGCTGTCAACTAGACCTTAGCCACTTGGAGTAGGTAGAAGTATAGAAGTATGTAGCAGTCTAGATGTGAGCTGCAATTCAATTTGAAAATTGTAATGCAAGTGCAAGACTGCTGCTTTATCACTGGACGCACTCTGTCATAAACAGAGTAGCAGAACAGCACTGTGTGGTTAATGCTTCAGCCCCATCCTCTGGATCAGAGGCACAATTACATTGTGATTGGCTTAGCTGGATCACTAAAGCTACTGATGAGCACCGCTCTGTCACTTCCCTTTGTCTAAACAGCATTTTCCCCTCTCAGCAGAGCGACTTTAATAGACCCGCAGTATGTGGAGTGCATCTAAATCCTTTACCGAGATGTTTAAATTGATCAGTTGTGACAACAAAAAGAGCAGTGAGGAGTGATTTCGATAAATGGAAAGAGCAGCAGAGAAATGTGCGTAATAGAATTAAGGAACCTTGTCCCAGATGTAACTTTGCAGGGACTTTTAATGTATTTTTTTCCAAGTTAATCCCCAAGTCCATTCTTTTTCATTGATGTGCTCGGGGGTGTTCTTTGTTCAACTTTATTCAAATTGATTCCTGAGAGACGAATCTCCTTTAAGTGAAATGAAGAATAAATAAGACTAATGCCTTATTTCCTGTTGCCATTTTTCATATTCAGCAAAACAAGCTACAACTTATTGCATCATTTATCATAAAACTGCGGCATACAAAAGAGTGCATTAGACCTTTCTACAAACACTAGAGAGTGCAGTGTAAAATGGACATACACGCTGATTAGGTTGAGATTATACATTTTCCTATATTGTTTTAAGACATATGCTGGTAATACCATGGAAAATAAATCGTCAGTTCACACTTTTTGTACACAAACACATGCCAGAGAATAAAAAATATGTCTGGACTGCATGCCATTAAGGGAGTGTTACCGAAACACTACCAATTATCGAGTCCATGATGCTAACAAAAACAGATCTGACAAAAGGGATGCTGCATAATGTAAAAAAGGAAGAATGTTCACAGCTAAGGAAATATTGTACTTGCACCAAATTAAGTTCAGGAAAGCTTTCAAATATTTCATGGTACAATTACCTGAAATCAAACTTGAAAGCAGATGTAAGAGAGTACACTGGGTCCCGCTGTACACACAAAAAACAGGCTCTTTATTCCTGGAATATTGAGCTCAGCGGGCTGCAAGTTTCTTCCAAGCATTCATCCACCCACAGACAGGACTGGATCATGACAACAAACCATGCTGTGGTCCACACTGTACAGTATTCTCTGCTGTGAAACTTGCCCATATTTCCCCTGGAGCTGCAGTGTACATGACATCTAACTGGGCACCGTCTTCCTGCTTGTTAGAAGTCTGGCTGTTAGTTCGAAGTGCATGCATGGATTTATCTTTAATCCGGCATGTCTGACAGTCTGTTCAGCAAGCTTCAACTAAATGAAAAAGCAAACACTGAATGGCCTCAAATCCTAGTTTGCAGGAGTCTCAAACATTCAATCACAAATAATACAGCTGTATCTAAGCTCCTGAAGCCTCTGTAGATGGCTGACTGACTATGCAGATTTGCTAACATGATCTCGAGAGCTGACATGACAGGATGTTTAAAAAAAAATAAAAAATTGAATGGTTTGTTCAATGGATCAGGTCAAATGAAGTCTTGTTATTGAATGACATTGACATTTTTAATGTATGTGCATAGTATGTAGAACTCCATATAGGATAGTGTTTTGACAAGAGGAATTATATATACAGTAAAATGCAATGTAGGTGTTTACGTGACTTTCATTCTAAAGCTGGCTGAAAACATGAGCATAATGAGGAGCCAGCCGCTGCCGCCAAGTAAGAGCCAGGGGGCGCTTTATATTCTTCCCCCTCAATATTTCTGAGCAGAAGACGTTTGCATTGAAATTAGATTTGGGAATAATAGAAATAAATTCGATCACTTCCTTTTCAGGTTGGTTTTTTGGCTGTACAGTTTTGTTATTGTGCAAGAATATTTAGAATAAGAACAGGTACTCCATAAAAAATAGATGATCATTTTGCATATTACCGATGCAACACTCTTTGTAAATCAACTAAATGTTCATTCACTTGTATAAACAAGGTGTTCACATTGACAAAAACTAGAAAACTTTTAAGTAGCAGGCATCCCAACAATTGTTTAATGAATGAGCGGTGAATAGCACAGTTGGTCACTTAACGTCAGAGAAAAGGTGTGCAAAATAAATTAGCAATTAGCTAGGTAATTGGGATTTCTTGGCTATGCTTTAAAGGTAAAAAATTGGACAATTCTTCCAGGATTTTTTGAAACTTCATGAAAAAAAAACTTTTGGTTGAGGTACTTTATCAGCTAGTGTTGTTTGATAGATTTAGGTTGAGTTTTCTCTGAAGACAGATCTGTTCGGCAGAATATTTCGTCTCGTGCCAGCCATCAGTGAGATTTTTTTTCTTCTTCTTGTGGCTGACAGCTGGTATCGCAGCTTACTTAGCTGACATTTTACCTCATTCATCGCCTTTCAAAGTTGACTCGTCTTTCAACAGACCTGTCAACGCTGCCATCTGAACTTCTCCGTTTGCAACTGTGTTACAAAGTCAAGTCTCTGGACAGACCTTCGCACCATCTGTTTTGGACACCATGGAAGAACTTACAAAAAGAGCTAACTGACTTTTCAAGATAATTAGAAAAACTCTTGGGATTTCAGTGGAATTTTGTAAGAAAAAAACAATCCGACAACATAATAATTTTACTGAGATGGTATTCGACTGTTCGTCCTCAGCATCTCCAACTTCAACAGGCCCATGAAGAATTTCAAGTTCAATATCAAAATGAATAATAAAGTACTAAATTATGTCCTCCAGATCATGCCATCATAACTAGATTCTCATTTGTTCACCATGAAAGAGTAAGAATGTAACGGATAAGGTCTCCTTATTTCTACTCCTAGCAAAGGAGCTGTTTCCCACCATTTATATTCAGAAACATCAAAACTTCGACAATACCATTTCTTTTAAGAAACCAAACAGTGTACAGCATCTATCTGGCTTTAAAATGGCCAAAAACCAAGATAACTGTTTTGTCTGTACTAATACAATAATGCTTTCTATCAGGTTAATGTAGATAAGATAGAACACAGTAGAAATATACTGTTGCTACTGGATGTCGGCCGCTATGTAAAAGATAAATAGAACAGAATGTGAAAACTTGCTAAACCTTTTATGACATATACTCAATTGAAAACAGCACAAAGACATCCAATGTTTTAGCTCATCAGCTTGATATATTTTTGTAAATATCTGCTTATTCTGAATTTGGATGCAGCAATACGTTTCAAACATGTTGGGACAGGAGCAACAACAGACTGGGAAAGTTGTGGAATGCTCTGAAAACACCTGTTTAGAACATTTCCACAGGTAAACAGGTTCATTGGTAACAGGTGATATTATCATGATTGGGTATGAAAGGGGCATTGTTGAAAGGCTCAGTCGTTCACAAGCGAGGATGGAGCGAGGTTCAATTCTTTGTAAAACCGTTGCTGGCAAACACATGATTGCATTTTGTTTTTATTTACATTTTACACAGTGTCTCAACTTTTTTGGTTGTACAAAATGTCCTGCTCAGTACATGTGTTACAATACAAAATGCTTATGTACAGGGTGTTATGTAAAAAATTGAAAAAAGACTATTTGCTGACATATTATTAGTGCAATGCTTTTGTAAAAACTCTCTGTCTGTCTGGTATCTGCCTCAAAAATCCAGTATCACTAGGGCTACAGTTTGAATCACCCACTGTATGTTGCAACAACATTTTGTCAGCAGCTGTCAATCACAACGCAGATATTGTCCATCAGGTATTGCATGCAGCAGTGTCGAGGTTTGGATATCTACACATGCATTGCTTGAGATGCCACTGTGCTCACCCATACTGACATTGTGCGTGCCCTCTGAGACTGCTATGAAGGACATTATGAAACAAGTTGAAAGGACATCGGTGATTGATGAAGTTATTATTAAAAAGCTATTCTTTTAGCTGCTGTTCTTTAATTTCGATCAATAACACAGGTGAAAGTAATAATACTCTCTTTCTCTGTCATCCATTTTCTCCCCGTCAGATACCCCTGTCAAAATCACACTAGGACTTCCCATTGTTTAAGGAAAAACCAATGAATAAAATATAAGTGAAAATTGTATTTTTCATATGAATAATGTAAAAGAGGGCACGTTGTCGGCGTCCACGTCTCAAGGTTAGACTATATTGTTAGTTTCCCCGTGTGGTCCATGCTTTGTTCTTGTTTGGTACAAAATGAGTGGATCCAGTTCTATCAAGCTTTCTGTTCTGAGGGACACTTTGCCTCCTCTGCTGGAATATGTTATTCCAGGAACTTGAAAGATAAATTCCAGACCCAGCATGAGGTATGTAGTGTCAAGGCAGTGCCATATGGTATGACTTGGAGAGCATGCCAGAACTTTTCACCACAGCCCGTTTCCTTCACTCTGTCACAATCAACTGCTTCTTACCGGGAGGTAAATCGGAGGAGATGAGGAAAGGACTGATGGTACAATGGGATAGATTTATATCCTTAAATGATTGAAGGCGACACTTAACTGATGACTTCATGCCAAAACGGTTCTCCAAGGGAATTTTAGCTTGATGTGTGACTTGTGATCAAAATTCAAACCATTAAGTTTAAAGGTTTGCATTCATCATTTGATCATTCTTTGATAGGTCGATAATCTCTCCATTGAGCAGCAGGTATGAGTGAACTGTGTTAGACAGTCATGTAATTTATTTTTATGAACAGCATCCAGCAGGGAAAACAAGGAGTGGAGCGCAGATTTACACAGGACTAAAACTGAACTGCCACTGTTTGATACACACTCTGTGAAAAAAAGACTTTTCTGGGCTTCTGTATTGATTGTATACTATAAAAAGGAGCAGACAGACAAATAAAGTAATCAATCATGATATATTTGGGCTACACTATATTCCATTACAAAGGGGGTCATCTTCTATTTCCTGCATGCCTTTATACTGTGGAAAATAAAACCTTTAACTATATGCTTCTTTCAGAACTGTCATTTTCATGTTATGATGATCCATATCTGTCTGAGGTACAACCTTAACTTTGACTGAGTCAGAGTAAAACTTACACTTTGGTCAACTAATCAACTAGATATTTGCCAGTAATTTAGGTGCTCTTGAAAGTATTTTTATCTCACTGACTTCATTTTTTTTTCATTATGATTATGATCATCAACTTGTTGCACTATTTGCTATTTGTCCATCATGTGTTCATGTGAAATGTCATAATGTGTAAAGGATTATGAAATTTACCTTGCTAGTTTTGGTCTCCTGCTTGATCCCATTTCACCTGAGATCTTCTAAAAGACAGACCTTTGTGGAGCATATACTTTAGGCAGCCTCTGAATTGGGACAATATTCGGACTTTCAGCTTTCATCAGTTTTTGATGTACTTTGTTAACATCACTTCAGACACGTCAAGCAGCTGTCTGATTATTGTGGCTGTACAGTACAGAGTACAGGCTCTGTTCCTAATGGAAACTACTCTCAGATGAACAAGCAGCAAGCTACCAATGGCATCTTTATACAAGAAAAATGTTGTACAACTAAATGCAGATGCAAGCAGTACATGTTGCTCCTTGAAGCAATCAAGGTGCCCTCACTGGCTTGAAAACTAACCAAATGAGTGATCAGTTAAGCACATAAAGCCAAGACTTAAACATATTTTGCTACACTTATCTGAAGAACCATAAGTATGTGGACAAAACATTTGATTGTGACTTCAAATTGAGTGAGTATAACCTTGTTTTCAATGAGGCCAATATTACTCATAAATAATTCCATTTACATCCATAAACCGATAGACAGTACTGTCCTCTATGCCTGGTTTGCAGTGGGAAAATAGGGACTCCCTCAAAATAATGAGGGAAAACAATGCCTTAGACCAAACTAGCAAGTATCATCAAGTAAAAATTAGATATTTCACAACAGATATCAACAGCATGAAGGAATAACACATCTGCCCAACAGAAACTAAATGAAACAGCTTGAATGTGACATTATTTTTTTCAATCAATACCTTTGAAAATAACTACGCATTGCTAGGCTGACCTGTAGATGCAGAGGCTAGTTTGATAGAGAAGCAGACAGAAGACCCTGTGACATCAATTCCAAGCAGACCTTGCAACAAATTCATGCCTTTAACAAACTGAATCGGTGTCAAACAAACGGCAGAAGAGCTAAAACGGGAAGAAGAGCAGCCAGCAACGAGGGCAGCTTAGTCAGCTTGCTGACATTTGCCAAGCACATGCACGTTGACCTGAGCCAAGACATTTACTGAAAGCGCAAGAAGCAACACCTGCGACTGTAAAAGCACAAGCGGCAAACACTTACCTCGGTTTCCGGGCATCTCCGCGGTGACTGAATCCCTTGAGAAAAGTCTCCACGATCCCAGGCTGCTAACGGCATAGACAGGTTCCAGCTTCTGCCCTGAAGTGGTCAAGTCTGAGCACTCTGGTGTGAATAATGGAGGCAACCAGCGAAAACTGCCAGGTTACAAAGGCCACCCTGCACACCTGTATGATTGGATGCTACTAGTCCTGTAAGTGCTGTTAAGTACTCAGCGCTCATTTATCTCTTTTACGGAAGAATGTTGAAAATATCAACTCACCGGAGGGATGGTGGACATCTCAGCAATCTAAGAGGAGGGGGAAAAAAGTCATTGTCAGCAATGTAAAGCAAAACTTCATCTGAAAACATCATTCCCATTAAAGTCAATACACCTTTCTGATGGCAGACATTTTGCATTGGCATGGCAGGAAAAGCACAGGTGAAATCATTTTGTTAATGATGACTTAGCTTCTTTATGTGTCCCAGTAAGCTATAGCATTTAGCTAGCTGCATGGCTCAGCTAAACTGAATGAAATCAATGACTAAACCTGTGCTATTCCTGCTGTGGCATGTCAACATGGCTGCTGTAAAGATGAGAAATAAGTTCTTTCTTCGTCCTCAGGGCCACCACTGGTGGCTGGAAACCATCACACGGCAACAGCCTATGTTCCTTCACTTAGCATAGCAACTATGAGATGCTAATATGCTGACATTTGGCATTTAAAACTAGCATGATTGCGGGCATTAGCCTACAGACATAAAATTACATTGGCAAAAAATGTAAAGTTTAATTGTAGAAATTTACCACAATGCTATTAACGAGTACAGGGTAATGTGTGGCTAACAAGTGGAACCAACCATTTTCTGTCTCATTAGCAAGCTTAGCTCAGTCCTCATTCAGGCATTACTAGCTTCTATATATTTGATGACATTACCAGCTATTTCAAAACGTTAGCTGTCATGATTATAACTAACTGAAAACAAGAATTACTTCCAGGGTATTATAGTTAGTTTTCCACAATTATTTGTACCAAATTTCCAAAAAGACACAAGTGTCGAAACAGTTTGGACCAGAATACTGATACTGAACAGGCTATAGGCATTGCTAAAATACATGTACAGTACAACAGTTACCTGAATTGTTTAGTTATTTGTATCGTAAAGGCATATACCACAAGTATACGACCTACTTTCTCCTGCTCCGACGAATTTGTACTGTCCCTTTAATGACAACCCCGCCCATTAAGCACGTGACACAACAAGGAAGTTTAAATGTAACGTTCATTAATCGAAAGTCCGGCGTTTCTCTACAGGGAATAATCGTAACAAGATATTAGATGTAGCAGCCTGCTGTTTGGCAGTCTGCTGGGACATTACAATTGGATAGGAAATAGGAAGAATAGCAGCCCTTAACTGTGTGTCGTTGTAATGTTCATGCAACGTTTGGTCAGGGCAAAATGTTAATATCGCTCCTGATTTCTGCTTTAACGTTACAATTTCCACTTGCGCGTGGATCGCTACCTGTCGTGATCAACACGTGGCCATTCAAGAATGCAACGGCTGCAGGTAGGATCAACGGGGACTCTTTCACTGCGTGTTTACGTGTGTTTGAACTGGGAAAGTTTCATTCTGTCTAGAGTTCAGTCATGTGACACTGGGGCCAAAATCTGGTGACAAGCAAATAACGCCATCCGAAACCCAGCGGTGGGAGAAGTACTGAGATGCCCTTTTGTACTCCACTAAAAGTTAGAGACCTGCATACAAAACCTCAATCAACTAACACTTTGTTTTAGCAGAAAAAATAACTTACTGTATCGAAAGCAAAAGTGCTCATGATTGCAATCATGTTTTTGAATTAATATCACTAGAGCTACTTTATATACCGTTTGGTAGTTTAATCCACAGCAATACATAATATTTCATAAAATCATCACATTTTTGTAGCTTCTCTGTCCTGTGAGAACCAGGAATCTTCAAAAATCTCAATCTGATAATAACTGAAGCTGTCAGACTAGTGTAGTGGAGTAGAAGTATAAAATTACATAAAATGTAAATAGTCCAGCAAAGCACAAGTATCTTGAATTTGTACTGTTCAGTACTTGAGTAAATGTACTTGAAGTATTTGTTTTTTTACTCTTTCTCTTATTTGGAGCTAAAAACAGTAGTTTAGACACCAGATTAACCATTAGGTATCTGTATTGGTGTCACGGCCAAATAGCATCTTCTATCTTTAATGGTCTCAAAAGTGTTATTATGCTGGGAAAATTCTCATTATGCTGGTTATTGAGCCTCATATTCAAATGGATGTATACATACCATGTACAGTTATTTAAGTTTGCAGTGCGAGGTGTGAACCATGACATTTGAGAGAGAGGCAGAGGTGGGATGTCATCTGTCCTCCTGCTGACAGCCTGATATGATTTGTTTTTCTAGGGTCTCATCTGAAATGCATCAGTCGTGTTAGTTGCAGAGCAGCAGTTGTAGTTTGTGCTTATTTTTTTCATTTCATTCCTGATTAGAATTCTGGCGGATTGTTTCAGAGCTGGAACGATTAGTCCATCAACAGAAAATTAGCTGGCGACTATTTTAATAACGGATTCATTGTTTGAGTCATTAATCAATTAAATATGTCAGCCTTTCCCCAGGTCCAGCCTCTCAAATGTGCTTCCCTCTGTCATGTATAACAGTAAATGAGATCTCATCAGGTTTGGACTATCAGTCAACAAACAAACAAAAAAAAGTTTAAGACATCTCCTTTGGCTTTAGGGCACTGTGAAGGGCATTTTTTACTGTCATCAACTTTAGTGACCAAACAATGAATCAGTTAATGAAGAAAATGACCAGCAGATTGATTGATACTGAAAATAATTAGCTGCAATCCTAGATGTATATTTTCGTCTGGTTCTAACATTTATTAATGCCTGCAAGATTGAAACCAAACAATTTTCCATCACCTGAAGAGACAGACAGTGAGAGAGTGTGTATGTGTGTGTGCTGGAGTGCAATCCCTGGCAGGCTCTATAACCAGTATTATAAGGATTTCCCCCTCACACTATTATAAAATCCTTTTTTTTTTTTTTTTGCTGTATACTTGTGGCTCCACACCAGCTTAAGCATACCAGTGTATAAGATCAGACTCATAGATGAGGAGAGGAAATGGGCAGAACCCACTAGGCTTCATACATAACTGCCATTGCCAGGAGTGCCTCCACGCTATTTGATTTCCTCCAGGATGATACATTGGACATGTTCAAATTGAAACTGAAAATATTTCAGCATTGCTTGTGACTTATCTGTCAAGTGGATTTCCACCAGGTGCACAGCTTAACACGAAAAAATGATAGAACTGGTGTTCAAAACATCTCAAGCAACACATCAAACCTGTAGGTGATTAAATTCGCCGAAAAAATCTCCCCATTTGATAGATGGATACCCTTTAATTTATCAGATGTACATCGCCTCTTTTCCCCCAGGTGGGTATGAAAATGAAAAATGTACCCAGCTATCTGTTCTGCGGGTAGATATTTAAAAGTGTAGTCTGTGAGCCACTACTATTGATCCGCCCATGCAGATCTCTTTCCCTTTGGGGGCTTACAGGAGCAGCTGACAATAGCAGGCTAATCTCCTCTTCCATTCTGCTGCATTTTCTAAGTGAAAAAGATTGTAATGCTGAGTCTGATATATATATATATATATATATATATATATATATATATATATATATATATATATATATATATATATATATATATATATATATATATATATATATATAAAAGGAATTATATCCTGAGACATGAGCACTTACCAAAGATGGCAGAGGAGCAGAATTTATAGATGGATAAATCATAAAATGATAAGAGGAGGAATTTGTGGTAGTATCCTGCTGAACTCAGTGCAATGGTCTGAGAATTTAGTGGCAAGCTGGTGACAGTGCTACCAGTTGGTATTTTGATCCCCCATGGGCACTTGGGGGATCAGGGACCAAATGCTTGTCAGCAGCTCACATTCACCATTCATCAGGAATCTATTGTACTGGTCATCTATCTGAACCTTAAACTCATCTGCCCTCATCTGATATGTAAAGTAAGCAAACAGATTAAATTATTTACCCCGCACATTTGAAACAGTTTAAAATCACAATCTCCAAGAAAGCACAGGTGAGCCGGGAGATTTATTAGTGTTCCCCTCCTGAACCCTAATTCACTCCAGATTTATTGCATATTACACTCAACCGCAGCAATATCTGGGTCGCAAAATGTGTTTTGCGCTATCAGGTAATTTAACAATAGCTGTCACGATTGTTATAAAACAGGATGTTTAAATGTGTCACATAAGTGTTTCCTCAGAACACAAACGTTCTGTCTCAGCAGTCAGTTTTTTTTTTATTTTAGTTAAATCTAGATTTGCAGTGACGCTACCTCCCTCTCCCGAGATGAGGTGAAAACTGTAATATCATTTGACTGTTTTCACTGTTTACTTCCTCTCCTGGGTATGACGTCTGTTTTGTAGTGCATCGTGTCCTGATTGTTTCACTGTGTTCAGCGTGGAGTGCCCTGCAGTCCGGTGGATCAGTGCTGGATGCGGTGGAGAGAGGCTGTGCCCGCTGTGAAATGGAGCAGTGTGACGGCAGCGTAGGCTATGGCGGGAGCCCAGATGAGTCTGGAGAGACCACGCTGGATGCCATGATCATGAACGGGTAACCATGGAGCTCCGCTGTTATTAAAAGCAAAAATAGGAAATGACAGATAGACGTGTGTTGCAGCAGCAATTCACACGTCACAAAACACACCCAACTTACATTAAGCTGACATGAGATAAAGTAAAAACACTACAAAAAAAAAATAATGCTAAAAAAATAGATTTAGAACTAAGAGTGCAAAATAAGGGTGAATGTGCAAAGTCCCTCAGACGATAAGCCTCCTCTCTTGCACCGAGGGGAGTCATTGCACAGCATTTTTGCAGTGGGAGGAGTGACTTTCTCCAGCAGCTCTTGCCACAGCAGCGCTGAAGAAGCCTCTGGCTGAAAACACTGCTGTCTGATTAGCAGGTCGTGCAGAGGATGCGAAGTGTTGACCATTATGTTGAGCGGTTGTGCAACACCATGTAGTAAAAAAATATTTGCAATGAGGCAGTAAAAATCGGCAGCATGGAAAATGTGCACAACCTAAGAGCAGCTGTGTGAGACCGAGCAGGCCCGGTTTTATTTTGGCGAAATCTTATGTTTTGGCACAATTAGTAAAAGCTTGAATCTCCAGCAGTGCTCTTTTTCTGAATTCCCTTCATTTTAAGCAAGAAAGAGCTTTGTATGAACAGAGAAATGTTTGTGGCTGTTTTTTCAAATCAGAAATGAAGCACACTTAATTGAAAATAGCCTAAATCTCGACCAGTCTAATTAGGAGCCTACAGCTGTCAACATATTGTGTAACTGTCTTACAGCATGTGACGGTGCTGCATCTTTAACATTTACAGCAATAACCGGTTGACCTTTCCAGCCAGCCTTTCTTTAATAAAGCACAAATTAAGATTCTCATTAGGATCTGAAAGCGTGCAGTTATTAAGTCCTTGAGTACAAACATTTACACACTCAGAAGTTATCGTGGAAGGCAAATGTCAGCTCACCGCGACAGACAAAGCAGCACGCTGTTTGTTATTACTCTGTGGAATGTTCCTTCTTCCATTTTGCAGGAAAATTGACTTTTTTTTTTTTTTTGGTTACATAGTCATGAATACATTGTGGGGAGAAGATAGTCTCCCTCACAGAATCCAATATAGCCGCATAAGAAATACAGTACCGGCACATTTTGGCTGAGCAGAATCGAAACACCTGTACAGTTTAATGCAATCCAGCAGAACAGCCCTGCAATAAATACGGCTTCTGTAAAAACTTAGAAAGTTACATATAGTGTTCAATTTTTGATGTGGCGTCTGGGAGAATATGGCAGTTCTGGAGACTTTAGTTTGTTGGGGTGGATAAATATTTGAAGCTCTCTCTCTCTCTCTCTCTACAATGCAACTCATTACATCATCACAAGCTACAGCCTCAAAAAAAAAAAAAAAAAGCTCGAATTCAGCCATCTTCACTGACACTAACAAACCTGAACATTATGCTACTGCATTAACAGAGCATTTATTACAGGCCATTTCTCATAAATTGCATTACACTGTTAAGAATGTTTTTATTTTTCTTTGTAATTAGCCAATTTATACATATCAGGCATTGGGGACTGCAATGTTAGCCTGAGTAGCATTTTACGGGCTTGACTCATTGCGCTAATTAGCTAAACTCAACCACAATTTGCAAGAGGTACAAATAATCTCTCAAACAAGCACAGCTTCTGAAACAAAATGACACTGCTTTCATCATTGTTGGTCTGATTTGCTTAATCATCCACGTTATGGAAAGTATTTCTGTTAATCACTGGCCAGCTATTTATCAGGGGCGTGGAGCCGGGGAGGTGGGGGCTGGTAGAGGCAGTTGCAGTTTGCACTAGTCACCAGGTTTGTAAAGGAGATGGATCACCCGCTGCGTCTTTAAAGGTGCCCTGTGGAGTCTTCTTGTAAACAAACAAAAGTTATGTTCACATTCAGCGTTGCCAGAACACATTGCGTGCATCCTCGAGGTCCAACAAATGTGACGAATGCGTTTCCCTCCTCACGGAATGGCTGCAAAGGCGATTTGGACTTGAAAGTTTGGGCTCTTCTCGGGCCTCTGTTTTGTGCCTCCTCGTCTCCTCGGTCCTCCTGCCTGTGACCCAGAAATTGATCTCGGCGTGCCATCTTCCTAAAACGAATCTCAAGGGAAGAGGAGCGAGGAGGCTTGAGTTATGAGTTGGAATGCACGAGCAAGGCGTCGCCCACAGCTAGAATATGCAAACCATGGCAGGAGCAGGACTCTGCCAGTCTTCGTGTTGCTTCTATATTCAGAAATTGTATTCGTTATTTAATAAGATCAAACCCGCAATCAAACTTTCTGCCCTTCACCGTTTGTGTTGCAGTTGGGACTGTAGGGTACATTTGAAATCAATTATTTGAGATAATTTATTACAGAGACTGATGATGAAATGCTCAAAGTTATCACATCTAATATATGGCAGTATTATCGTAACCTTAATGGCAATAATAACCCAAAGCCAGTCGTATTTGTGTTTGTCTGGCATCTGAAAAACAAAAGTTTCTGATGGCTGTAAACAGAGGAGTTTCTACTCACATTATTCCACAGTCAGTTGAACTGAAAGTGAATTTATAAGTTGTCATGAACGCTGTTGTGCTCATCTGACACAGATCGTAATGCAGCCGTAGGCTCGAACGAAACGACGGACAGATGACGAAGATGTGCCACGCGTCACATTTAACTGATGTCGCCTTAAAACGACGGCTCATTTTGTTAAACGCCTGCTGCCGCGCCTCCTCTCTTCGCATCTCAGGTGGGACGGACTAAGACGCGAGGAGAGGAGGCGAGGAAAGGAATCGTGGATGTGCGAACAGAGAAAGCTCCGCAGGGGACCTTTAAACAGGCAGGAAACCAGTAGTAATGTCTTCTTTCTGTGTATTCTTTGTGACCAGGGATACAATGGAGGTGGGTGCAGTTGCAGATCTGAGAAGAATCAAGAATGCCATCGGGGTAGCGAGAGCTGTGATGGAGCGAACTGACCACACGCTGCTGGTCGGAGAGTCAGGTATGTGTGGAGCACTGTCCACAAAAGTAAAAAAAATCATGGGTGATCTTAAAAGATTTAGGGGGGGTGTATTGGGAGAGATGGAATATAACAATGTAATATTACTAATATATAATAAGTATTTTTTAGTGCGTAATCACCTGAAAATAAGAAGTGTTTTTGTTTTTACCATAGAATGAGCTCTTCATATGAACAGAGGGGCTTGATGCTTGATGTTTCTACAGTAGCCCTGAACATACAAACCAAACACAGGCTCTAGAAAGCGCCTTTTGTTTTCTTCATGGCCACCGTACTCTCCTACACGCTCGGACGTGGAGGGGGAGGCGAGTGGTATTCAGTTGGTCGCTATCGGCGACCTCACTGCTGGATGCCACCAAATCCTGCACAGTGGTCCTATAACATGTTGAAATCCAGTCACTAAAAAAAACATACTGTTGTTTTTATTATATTTTACTTGATTTTATGCATGCTGTGTAATTTTCTGTGTAATCTTTATTATTATTACATTGGGTTTATGTACTATCTTACGTTCTACTTTCTCTGTAATCTGTTTTCATCCATATTTTTTACTGCTACGTCGTATTGTACATTAATAATGGCATTCTATTCCTGTTTTAAATTTCATTATATAACTTTTGTTACACGAGTAAAGGTAATATTACTATAATAATCACTATTATTACAAACAGTATGTAAACCCGGCCAACAGAGATTTAACACTTTCTCCAAGTGCTTTTACATGCAGTTGAGTACAATTTGAAGTAAAAAAAAAAAGGAATAAATTATGTTTTAAGATGACACATTAGCTATGTTGAGCAGGCACTTGTCACATTATGGCATTTTAGGGCATTTATGTTATATTAAGTTTTTTTCCCCAACACTTGAAGAAGCTTTAATCATTAACAGCGCTGATTGCATGTGTCAGAGCTACGTGGAATGTATTGAAATATACTACAAGAGAGCGTTTTTTTTTTTTTATGAGAGCAGTAAATGAATAGAAGAAGAAGAGGAGCACACCTCTCTGTAAGCTATCACAAGGAAACCGAAGGCCAGTATTGAAACTTTTTAATTCCACTGTGAAACATGTCCTAAATCAAATAATTTGGCTTATATATCAAGAAATCCTAAGAAAAATGTCTTCTTTCCCAGTGAAATTTAATTCATGAAATGCTCATCTTGATTGAACGGTCAGTCCGTAAGGTCACTGCTGCTCAGCAGATCTGAGACGTGTCCTCCCTCACAAGCCAAAGCTACGAGCCCAAAATGAGATGAGACTGCCTCCAGTTCCCGCTTTGTTTGTGACCCTTTGTTTTCTTATAACCCAAGGTCAGCGTGGCCCAGAATGTGTAACTTGACCTGAAAGTATTACTTCTCTCTTTATAGCCTCTGTGTTTGCTGAAAACATGGGCTTCGTCGCAGAAGACCTGACTACCAACAAATCTATGAATATTTTCTCACAGTGGCTGAAGGGCAACTGCCAACCTAATTATCGAAAGGTGTGTGTTTTTCTCACTTGTGTTGGCTACAGGCGTGCTGCTTCTGAAAGATTGATATTAAGCGGGGAAATTGACAGGCATACTAAAGTAGTTCACAAAAAGTCGGCTTTTGTGGTAGAGGTGACGCCCTGCAGCTCTGGTTCGTTGCTATACTTTAAAACTTCCTCAATAACGCCTCAAAATCTCCAGAATAAGGTTTATTTCTTCCTTTCAAGTCTGATATCGTACCAGAGGGAGCATGCAGCGTCCTATTGATTGAATTTACACCATTTTACACTCGGGGCTGCCCAGTACAATACCGGTCCTCTATCGATGGTCACTGAGCAGCTTCACTATGAAACTTTGCTTTGTTCAAGGTCACCTCGACAGTCGGTGAGGATGAGACCAGCTCAGAGTTTTCCACAAAGCCAAATCATTGTACTTAACACTCTCAATACATTTACCAAAACTGATCGATTTGAAACAACAAGCACAACTTGGTACATGGACTTAATTATTTCAGTTTTATGCAACTTCATCCTTCTACTTCAACACATCCTGCAGACAAATATCAAATATCACAGGGGCAGCAATGCTACAACCACATGATGATCTTATAGACTATGATGCATTGCTGTAGATTAATTTGCCGAACAGTATAGAAAGTATTTAAAACTAGCTCAACCTTAAACATCTACAGCAGTAAAATACTACATGCACTTTAATGCAGCAGTGATATTAATGACAGGGAGCATCTTACTGCAAAATGAGTACTTTTACTTTTTATACTTTTAGGACATTTTGCTTATAATACTTATATCATTTTACTTAAGTAAGGTTTTGAACTTGTACTTGTAGTCAAGTATTTTCAGTGTGAATTAGTACTTTTACGTAAAGTAAAGGATGTGAAAACTTTGTTTGCCACTGGAGAGAACACAGCAGGTCTCCATGCATGCAGGCATTCAATACTTCCATAAATTGTACAATCCCTTTGGCAGTCTTTCATATTTTCATAAAATTTCAGATTGTTGTCGAGCTCACAACAACTATATCTGAATTTTTTATAACAAAAGAAAGTGTTTTCAAGGGTTTTACCTTCACCTTCAAGATACGGAATATAACAGACTTTGCTTTATGAATAATGCACAGGCACTTTAATAAAACAAAGTAGTTGATCCCAACTTTGGTTTATTGATGGCATGACGCCCTAGAAAAAGGTAATGCTGGTACAGACACGCATTCTATATGGAACGACCTTTGTTTTAACATTTACCTTTTGTGGTTTCAAGTCCATGTTTGTTACCACTCAACTCGAACCACAAGTTTGACATTTTTTACCAGGAATTCCACTGTAACATCAAAGGAGGAGAGCTGACTGTTCACACATCCCTGCAGGTCAAGCTGCTAAACGCAGTCACTCATAAGAGCAGAGAAGACACCTTGAGGTAGTGACAGGGAAACCTTCGGTCAAATTACACTAGACACTGGGTACAGCTGGCTGTCTGTCTCAGTAAAATATGATTTTTGGCTGCAGCAGGAGTCTACACTGGGATGTTTTGCTCATATCAATGACTGGAAACAAAATTTTAGAGATTTCAAACCAAACTCCTTACTCTTCATTAATGGGAATTAATAAGAATAGTTTTATTTCATTACACCACCATAAATGCTTGCTATTCACTACAAGTCTTGCCTGCGTCCTTATAGAATAATCAAATTAAGCGATCATGGTGTTGTGCAACACGATGACGTTTTATCTCCTGTCAAAAGAATGTCTTTCCAGATGCCTCCAAGTCCTGCGGACCCTACAAGCCCAAGGCGACACTGAACCAGAACAGGGGGGCACAGCATGCTAACACGCGCTCCCATGACACCATTGGTATGTTTTATCTGTTAATATGGAATGTGAAGGCAGCTCTCCTCTGGCGTTTCTATATGGTTTAGTATTAAGGCACTTCATTGAACCTAGACAGGGATATGTGACAGAGTTTAGCAGTGTAACATGAGACAGATGTAGTGAAGCAGAGGTTAGCAGGGAACAGTTAAGCTTTCAGGCCTTGAATTTGTGCTCCTGTCAAAAGATCAAATCTATAAAAATTTCTCACCTGGCTCCTTTTTAATGTCGTCTGAGCTAGACTTATGTATTGATCAGGGCGTCTGCAGCTGCGAGGAATTTAGTGTTACGCTCACAAAAACCTTCAGCAGGCTAAGCACTAACTCAGAGAGGGCTTGAAAGGACTTTGTTAGCTCCTAGGATAAGCTCATGATGGCTGAGGTTTCACTACCGCCTCTTTTGTGTTTGTACCAGGGATGATTGTGCTTGATCAAGATGGTCACGTGGCTGCTGGTACATCCACCAACGGACTGACTCACAAAGTTCCAGGGTATGTGGATTATGCATGGTAGATGTTGAGAAAAAAAAAAAAAAAGTGAGCATAAAAATGTTTTGTAAGGATGTTTGTTCTTAGCCTTTGGGAACGTAAAAAATAATCAAGTTTTTTTTTTCTATGGTTTTATGACTTCTTTTCATTTCAGTATATGGGAGCTTTGGAGAGAGCTTCTTAATAACAAACAACAATAACTGCATTTTTGAGTACTTAAGTTTTAGATTTAAGGATTTTTCCCAGTGGTTGAAAAGGTTCCACAGTGCATTGCAATAATAAATAAACGAGATGATGCTGCAGATCTGAGCTTTACAGCACAGAAGCAGCGACTATTTTATAGTCTAGAATTAAAAATCCAGTTAAAGAACACATGAACATGAAGTATTGGTATAATGTTTAAGCCCTGGTCATACTGCTGTCCTGCAGGCGTGTCGGGGACTCTCCTATCGTTGGGGCAGGGGCCTATGCAGATAGTTCAGCTGGTGGTGCTGCCGCTACGGGAGATGGAGACATTATGATGCGCTTTCTGCCAAGGTACCTCACCCATCTTCCTTTTGTATGTAACGAAAGGCCTATTAAATTAAAAATTCCTTTCCTCGTGTTGTTACCTTGAGTCACGGTATGGAAGAAAATTTGTCTCAAAGCCATAAAATAGGATATTTAAAAAGAATCCTACACCTACGTGTTTATTTGTCCAAGAAAAATAAAAAAGAATCCATAAAGTATGTGAGAGGGTTTATTTTTCAGTGTGAGCAGATATGGTTTCTACCTCAGAGAACTTCAGATGGATCATTATTTATAATAAATTATTGTAATATGATTTTTCAACAATGTTGCATTTAAATGAGACATGCTGACTGGACCTCAGCTCCCTGGTGCGTCCTAACCAGGGTTTATTTCCCGGCCACCTTTTTGAATAATAAGTCTGTTACATGGCTTTTTTCCTTGACAGAAGAATAGTGTTTCAAAGAATATTGATATCTGTGACACGTGTACATTTTAAACAGCCAATTTCTGGTGTCAGCCTCTTGCTGCAAGTGCAACAATAGCATTATAAAGAGTGGAGGCGTGACTACATTGGCCCAAAACTGTCATTTGTACATTCCACAGAAGAGGCGAGATTTCACTTAAGCTGCTGTTTGTTTCCAGGCTGTGAGAGTAAGGCAATCTCAGAAGGGGTTGGTTTTTTTTAAAGATTTATTATTTTTCCAGGATAGTTTGGCGAGTGCACACACCTTTTTTTTTTTGCACTCAGCTTGACATTCAGTCACACACAACCACACCTCAGGGATGCCTATTTCAATCACAGCTTTCTCAGTCACTTCCTTGAACTATTGGGGGATGCATTTTTCAAGAAGACCTTGCTACTACTGGACTGCAGACTGTTTATCATTCATTCTCCATGCCCACATTTTTCTGAGCAAGTGTGGTTGCAAGGCTTCCCATGGACATCGCTGTCAAAATGTATAAGTAACACATCATCACTAGCAATGAGCCATTTTAAAAATGCATCTGTCCTGTTTCTGTATGTCGGAATGGTCCAAAAATAAAAAAAAAATACTTTTAACGAGTGTTATGAGATACATTCAAATGAAAAGTACCACATTCCAAAAAGGGAAATTTTGCACAAATTTGCTCACTATGTTGTGTGAAAAATAACAGCTGCCATGAGACATCTCCTGTCAGAAGTATTCATTTAGGAATCAGGTGTCTGCACATTAGGGTTGGACGATGCGTCAACATCTTCTAGCGATTTCCAATATTCGACAATTTTGTGTGTGTACCCCCAGCTGTTAGCTTTTCTTGGTCTAATGAATAAACTCTTCTTACATCTATTTTCCCCAAAAAACAGAAAAATACAACCTTTTGAATTCAAGTTTCTCTCATTCACCAAGACAAGCTTCACTGCCTTTATATAACTCATCATAAGACAGACTTCATTCAAACACGACAGAAATAAAATAAAACAGACAGAAACGACCTTGGTTAGTCTTTCCACTGTTCCAACAATCACCAACTCAGGTTTGATCTAAATAAACCCTCAGTTCATTGAGTTAGATCAAAAATTATTCTGGCTCTACACACTGTTAACTCGCTGTACGCAAGTCTGTCGCTGGGCAGCAGCTCTCCTCCACTCCAACAAAAACTGGTGATGCACTCAATAACCAATATATTCGTCCAGTCGTGCAGCCCTACTACACATTTCACACGCTAAAATACAAACTTTTACAGAAGTCAATTTTAGGAAATTGCAACGTGTCGCTCATTGTTTTGTACATTTGACCTCAGGGTAATGGAGTTAATGTCAGAGCCAGTCATTTGCTTTGCAGTGATGGTAAATTAGTGAGTGAGAGTGGAAATACTGAATTTTTGGATCATATTTAATCACTGTTTCTTGACATTGAGATTTGTTTGCATCAGATTTATCCCACGCCATAATCACATGCACATCCCCATCATCATCCTGGTTGGTGGCCCTGACAGCACTCCTTAGCTCGCCTCATGTGTACTTCATGTAATCCTGCCAACAGTTACTTGGCCGTGGAGCTGATGAGGACCGGGGCCGATCCCTCGGCAGCCTGCAAGACGGCCATTTCCAGAATCAAGAGGCATTACTCAGAATTCTTTGGAGCCATCATCTGTGCTAACACAACAGGCCATTATGGTGAGTGTTAAGGTTCACACCTGCCTTTGTTATGCCAAATGCAACCAAGTTACACACACACATGCAGAGAAATGCTGACAAGCAGATGTATACACATGGACATATTGATAAGGGCAGTCTTTTTTTAATAGCTTTTTCTTTCAGTTTCTATGAGTATTTGTATTTGCCTGAAAGCTATTACATACTATGCATTTATACTTCCTTATTGTAATTTTCAGTAAAAAAATGAGAGAATCCAGTGTAAATTATGCCTGAACAGATAAAATATCAATATGTACAAATAACTGGTTGCTGTAATCATAACAGTTTACTGCTTCTTTTTAAATGGCCATCATTAGAATGTAATTAGAATTAAAAATATTAGAATATTATTAGATTTTCACATGCTTGTAGGACATCGGCTTTAAAACTGACCCAAACTAGTCCTGACTTCCAATTATGTATATACAAATAACCAATTTTCTGTGTGGTCTTGCTACTGTAATGCCATCAACAAAATATTTTACATTTAACAATCTCTTAAATGGGGGGGCATTTCATGTGGACTGGCACTATGACAATAAGTATAAGTGCAAGTCAAGTCAGACTTGATGTAATTAATTTGAATTTGCTTTAAAAGGTTTTCACACAACCTGAGGAGACAAGTGCGCAACATACAGTACAGCCTTCAAAAGGTTTGAAACTAGATGGCCAAAGATTTATGTAGATTAATGGTAAATGTGTCAACATAATTTTAACTGTACAGATAATACCCCAGTTTCATTAAACTGTCTTCTAATCTGAAGTTTGACATCCAGTCTTCACTGGAACCCCAGCACAATCTGTTCTACCTGGTAATTGTTTTGTTCTCATGACAACAGTGTGGCAGCTAAAGTGCCATGCCACTCCGCTTGCGTCTGTCAAAAAACTCATGAAGGTGCCCTGTGGAGTGTTCTTGGAAACAGACGAAAGTTTGGTTTACGTCCACTGTTACGAGTGCATTGTGTGTATACTTGAGGTCTAACAAACATGTTTGATTGCATTTCTTTCCTCACAAAACATGTGCAAAGCTGAATGTTCAGGCATTTTAAACCCTGCATTGTTTACAGCCATGTTCAACAGCTTGCTATCTTATTCACTGCATTTGTTTACACATTGCTGCACATCTTGGCGAGTTACTGCCACCTGTAGGTCAGTTGAATGAGAAAGAAGGTGTGTGCAATGTGCAGGAGACAAAGGGGGGGGGGGTTGACTCAAAAAGTGATTCACAGTGCTCCTAATAGTCTAAAACACAGATTACCTTTAAGATAACCCTTTCAACTTTTAATACTCAACACTCAACACCCCGTATTTTTATTTTATCTATTCACCCCACAACTAAAATGTTTGTGTTGCCACTTCCACACTTATTGCCCACTTTACAGTGTGTATGAATAATTACATCAGCACGTGATGCAGATAGTAAAACATGTAGATGAACAGGTGTAATACAGTGCATGTGATTAGGCTTGTTAGTATTTGAATGGCAGATCTTTATACAGATCATACTGATATCATTTAATACTAGCATTAAATAGGGCCTTAATGCAAAGGTGATACAAACTTCGTTTGACCTGTAACATAATGTTTTGCTCTTTGAAGGTGCAGCCTGTAGCAAAGTCCCTGGCTTCTCCCAGTTCCACTACATGGTATCAAACTCGGATACACCACTCCTGAAGTCTGTGGACTGCTTTTAAATGGTGTATGTTTGTGTGCACCTCTTATATACGTCAATAAATTAATACTGTTTTTATGTTGATGATTTTGGTTTTAATTCAGAAATAAAATGTAATTAAAAACTCATGTGAAACTCACAAAATTTTACTTTTTGCTGCTTTAACTTGTCTAGATTATCACATTTTTCATACTTCTTTAACAGATGGGCACTGATAGGACAGGATACAAATAAAATGCAACTAGACATTTGATTAGGTACAATGTTTTTGTACAAACAAGTGGTGTGATCTGAAAGACATTCTCCATTACATGTGTGGTTCAGTACGTTGTGCAAATATCATGAAGGTTAGAGTTATTGGGTCCCGTTCTATTTTGATTTATGTGAACATATAGGCATCGGGTTTCACTTGGAAGTGATGCATTGCAAAAACACATTAACAACCAGGGAGGCTGGACACCCCTGGTCCATTGTCTGCCCACTGGAAAAAGTCACACTGTTTACCCTTTTGAAAGCTGCAGGTGTAGAAATTCCGGCCGTTGTTGGGTCCTAGTTTCAGGACCGTCCTCATTAAACAGCGTTTCCCATGGTGACAAAAAGGGAAGTGCAAGTCAGCCCACTGCAACAGAGAGAATAAGGTTTTATTAACTTACAAATGAGATTCCAAAAGGTTGAGATGTTGTGTAAAACATAAAACAGAATGTGATAACTTGCTAATCCCTGTGTGTGTGTGTATACATGTAGTTCATTTTTATTTTGTATTCCTTTTTTCTACATCTTCTTTATTCTTGCTATTACTGCTGTCTGTAACAACATCATTTCCCTGGTGAGGGATAAATAAAGTTATACCTTATCTTTTATACTCAATTGAAAGTAGCACAAAGACAATGTATTTAATGTTTTACCTCATCAGCTTCTTTGATTTTTAGAAATGCATTCTACAAATACATATTCTGAATTTGATGCAGCAACACATTTCAAACATGTTGGGACAGGAGCAACAAAAGATTCGGAAAGCTGTGGAATGCTCCAAAAACACCTGTTTGGTAGAGCCCACAGGTAAACGGCCTCATTGGTAACAAGTGATAGTATCATGATGGTAATTGCATTCTGTGTTAATGTTTTAATGAGCATCCCAACTTTTTTTGGAATCAGGGTTGTATTTTTAAACTTTTATTTCATGCATTTACAGTTGATGCTAACATACTACAATGTTTAAAACCAAAGGCTAAAACTAAAGATATTCAAGAGAAAAGAGATCATTTTTACCTCAAAGAAGTTACATTTAGTCTCTCTGGGAAGTGAGCAGGCGTAGAACTGTCGTCCCTTATTCTCCCCCTCCTTGTGGACCACTCTGAGGACAGTTGGACGACGATGGGATGCACAACATGGAGCACTGGGATTGGAAGAAATGGAGGAGCTGCGGCTTGTCGCATCTATTTTCCGTGTACTGACAGAGCCGAAGAAACAGTCTTATTAGTTTGAAATAAATTGAAAATAAAGCACAAGTATACCTGTCACATCAACCCTTATTAGTGAGCAAACAACCTCTCTTCACCCGTGTGTGGTGATATGTGTTAGGACCAGTCGCATCTGCATGGTATCCTACTATGCTATTCGTCAATCTGAGCTTTTTTAACAATGCTGCATTAAAAATTCCACAGTCAGATGCTTTTTTATCCCACTTATCTCCATGAAGTTGCAAAAAACTTCTCTTATTATAAACTTAGTCATGAATAGCCAAGCGAGCAATTCACTCACCATGAGTTGGGGGTTCCATTTTGAGCATTGTTACTGGGAAAGGGACTGTGATCAATTCTCATTTTCTTGGATGGGTGACTGTAGGAGGCCAGTGATTCCCCATTGGAGAGCTCGGCACTTTGCCTCTGCCAGCCACCAGAGGCATAATTGGGGCTTGTTGTCCCTTGGCAGACACTGTATTTATATAAACCTCGCTCTGCCGCCAAGGAATTCAAATGACTGCCGGCTGGGCAGAGTGGGGAGTTTACAGGCTTTGGCTTCTTGCTCAAGTCAGAGAAAACAAGGGTGGAAGTCCCAAATGCAGACCTCCAGTTGACTTTGAGCTCCTCTTGTGGCTTCTTGAAGGCAGTGCAGGGGTATTTAATCAAGTCAATCAAGTCAGCAGTGAAGGGTGATGCTTCAGCGCTAATGTTGTCTTTGTGGGCTGTGGAGATGGAGCCAGGGTGAGAAAACTCATTTCATGTTCAGCAGCTGCAGCTTATTCTGATGCACTGGCTGCTCTCATAAAATTCAGCTTGTTGTTAGCTTTAAGTGGTTGGTTTGCCATAAAATTTACCAGTAAGCACCAGACTGCTGCGCTGTGTCGTCAAATAAAATGCCAAACAATCAGCTGTGCTGAAGATGCCCTCATGCAAAATTCTGTAAAATGAGCCCCTATATAATACAACTTTGAAAACAAGTACATGTTTTCAGTAATGGTGAACTACAATGTCTGACATAAAGGTCATTACCTGGGAGTGAATAAGTATTACTGTTCCATTCCTCAAAAACTACCATTAGTGTACAGTACCCTTGAGCAAGGCACTTAACCCCCAGCTGTTTTAGTGGAGCAGCTCAGTGGTCAAAGTACAAGATGAGAGTACAAATGCAAATCATGAGGGTACTGAAAAAGAATGTGTGCATTATCAACCTTCCCTAGAGAAATAAATCATCATTCATTTCCACAGATTTTAAAGGACAAGATCATCTAACACTCACACTTAGCAGTATAAAAATGCAGGTGTACATTGGTAGGTCGACTGGATTTGTATTTATTCCCATTTTGCATGGTTCAGAACAACACCGTTAAATCTCAGGTGGTTACAAGTACAGGCTCTGTAAAAGGTTTTTTTTATAGTAGAATAAAGAGGGGATTGGGTTTTTTTTGTCCATTAATCAACAGAAAAAAAACAAATGTCTAAGTGAAAAATGATCTCTACAAAGCAGTTTCAATTCATTTCAAATCTCAAATACTTTGAAAGGTACTACAAACGTATCCAGATGCCTGAAAATGCACGTTTCTGTCTTGTCCAAATTCTCTGTAATGAGAACATTATGTAAGTGCAGGAATCAATGCCATAATGTAATGCTGACATATGATCGTCACAAAATCGTCAGCATAAACTGAACCTTGGGAAAACTGTAGGCTTCAGCGATTCTCATACAGCTGTCCAAACAGCTATCATAAAAAATGTGATTTTATTTCACATTTGGGAACATAATCCTAAAAAAATAAAAACTATTAAATACAGCAAATACATAGCAGACCATTCAACTGCAGTCTGGTGGTTGCAACAGAGAGATCGCAAGGACATTTCTTTCAACAACAGTTCACTATTGCCGTAATTTATCTCAAGATAGTCAAGAAAAAAGGCCAACCGAGAAACACGCTCATTACTAGCACAACACACACACAAACACACACACACACACACTGACACACACACACTGACACACACACACTGACACACACACACTGACACACACAAGTCAGCAATGTCTCCTCAACAGCTTGCTGTTTGGTGCCTTGCTCAGAAGTACTTAATCGTCGATAGTACATGGTATCGTTCATCTAAAGAGCAAAACTACAGCTACTATTATTTTATCTCTTGCTAACAAGGACATTCTGACGCCCCATTAAATTCAGTGATTGTAAAAAAACATTCCGCTCACCCTCAGGTCTTGGAGTGAGGCATGCATCACAGGCTTTGGCTGCTGGCTGGTTGATGAGTGTGCAGAGTTGACAGGTCCAGTCCTCTTCCTCCTTCTTAGCCACATTATCATTGGTTCTCTCATTGTAGGCCCAGCCAATCAGGCTGTTTCTGACTGGAAGCTTACTGAATAATGGAAACACAACAGTGACAATGGTGATCCTAATGAACTTTTGTTGCTAAAACAGGCTTACTAATTAATAAAACATGTGCACTGAGGCAGAAATAATGTTACTGTGTAGAAATAGAACTCAGTTTCCCTTTGTGCACACTAGGGTTAGAAAATTATGGCCATGTTCAAGGTGGAAACTCTGTATGGGAATTAACAAGAATGTATGGGAAAGAACAGGAATAAAATGGAAATATAGGGGTGATTTGCTCAGGCTTTATTGGCCGTGTCACAGTAGAAAGTAGAAACAACCCTTACTTAATTAAATGAGTTGACTCATTTAACATTGTATTGAAGGTTTGTTGAACAAATGACACAAACACAATGAGCAAAACGTCCAAATTTCCTGAGCTTAACTTCCCTTAAAAACATCCTAGAAAACTTCCATTCACAGAAATATTACATAAATTACTATTTCATTTTATTACTTTACAGTTTATGCTTTAAGATGAGAAATACTTAATATATAATATCATAATTTATAATGTGAGAACAAATAACATAAATTTACTTAATTACTTATATTACAAGCAATTAGTCTTGGAACTGCAAGTGCAAAATGAGCAATATATATGAATTATTCAGCAGCTATTATTGTAACCCGATTATAGCAAATACAGGAAAAGAGAAAACTTTAACTAGACAAACATTTGCAGTTCAGGCAGAGGATGAAGATATGCAGTGTGTTTCATATAATTGCTCTAAGCATACACGTTGGCACTCTGACATGAAGCTCCACTATGTTTGACAAGAAGGCAAATCTGCAATGCCAACAGTCATGGAGGAGGAAAGTAGCAGTGGCTTTAAGGAAACTTTCCTCACAGATTGCTTTATCAGCTGTGTAATGCATTGTAAGGGCTTTAGGCTCTAACCCTTCACAAAGCTTTGCTCAAACACAACCCAGGAGGTGTTGAGCCTGTGCCCTGTCTGGCAAACACAGCCTTATATGCGCATTAATTTTCCCCCATAACACTTCCCACTCCCTGCCAAGCCCATCTGCCTGCAAAGATGGCCTCTATAAATTTAAACGTATTATCTAAAAGGCTTTGGAACTTTCTGCAAAGACTAGGTTTTGAAAAATTACACCTAGCTTTAAAATGTTGCTTTGTGGTGTTAGTCTTAGATTCTAATTTTTACTTACACGATTTTGTTATTCATACTGTTTGAGCATTGTTGGAGGGAGCCTGACAACAAAGAATACCAATACCAATCACTACCAATGACTGCTTCACTAATAATAATTACTATTAAATATAGAGAACAAAGAACTTCATCTATTAAAATCTATTTTATTTAGAAGAATCAAAGCCCTACAAAAATGTTTTATCCTACACTGGAACTAGTAATTATTTAATGAATATATAATCAATATCCATAGTAAGTAGAATAGAATTGTGGTATCCCTTTACTGGAAAAGGGGCAAAGCAAAAAGTGTTTGTTTTAGTCTTTTATCTTACTTCAGGTGCTGGGACGTTATTGGAATTAAACATTTCTGAGCAACAGCCAAACAAAGATTGAAACAGTCCTGACAAGAATGCAAGACATTATCTTTTCAGTCAAAGTGGCAAATGTCTATGAGGGTTTCTACCTGATATCAACCTTGCTGGGATCTCCTTTCTGACAGCTCTCGCAGAAGTAAGTCATCCTGCCGTTGTCTCCTAGACGACAGACTGTGATGACATGAAAGCACTGGCCACACTGGGGACGCTTGTAGACTTTGTAATGTTTGTAGAGAGGAGAGCCAGATTTGCGACACTGATCGAGATGAGGAAGGCAAACAAGGGTGAATAAAAAGATGTGGATGAAGAGAACAAGAAAAAACATTCACCTTTCTTACTTGTCTATTATGCATGAACAGGAATATTTGTTTTATCTATTCTCTAGGCAGTGGAGCATTGACTTTCACTCGCCTTCCAGAGCAATGCAGGATTTTAAGTTAATTCATTATTGCAAGTCAGTCTAAATGAGGTGTCAGCGAAATACCCACAAATACAAGTCTGGCCTGCTTGTTTACGGCAAACATCATAATCACAATTACTTTGCTCAACATTAAGATCACGATGATTTAACACAATTACTCACTGACTTTGGAAACATCACACATACTGAACTTTTTTGAAAGAAAGTCTTTTTAACACTGGATTTCCTCAAAATTCAAATATAATTCAACTAAAAAATAAAAGAATCAATAAATGGCAGCATCATGGGCCTCACCATTCCCTGAGTTTTCTCTAACTCAGTCAGTATTAGACACTCTTTGCGACAAGCAACACACAGTCAGCTCTGGGCATGTTACGTACACAGTCATCGCTGTAGATAGCCTATATATTCGCTGCAAACTGACTAACTTATTCCAGGTTTTGGGACTGCCACAGTGCGTAACGACTGTCCCTGCCTACTCTCCCAACATAAGTTAACTGTGTATGTAAGAGTGTATATGTGTGTGTGTGTGCACGCGCGCGCACGCTTTTGTTGTGCGCACCTGTGTGCCATATCATATCTTCCTGTCTAAAGCCAAATTGGTTTTACCTTTCTTGTTGACCAAAGGCTCCCTTTCCGTCATCTTGCCACAGCCTGGCTGACAGTGAGTTTGGACTTTTAAGGAGGGGCAAAAGCGCACTGGTATAAAGGAAAGGGGTGTGCTGGTTTTATAACAAGACAGCATTGCTCCCAAATGGAAAGTGGCCCAATGACTGTTTTATCTCGATTATGTTGTTTTCTAATTGCTAGTAGCCCAAATCGGAATTGAAAATAAAATTTGCCATCCCTAGCCCTAGTACATATAAATCTAGGATTGCTACCAAAGCTATTTTAAATAAATATGCTTTTTATATTGATGTACAAACGTGTTACCTTGTAAAACAGGAGAGTGAAATCACGCGTCATCTTCACCAAGTGGTGGATCTGCTCGTCTGTCAGTTGCTGAACCTAAGAAAGAAGCAGCACAGTTAGTTATAGTTCACAGCCAGGGAGTGAATACACCTTATTTGTATAGCTCTTCATTTCAAAACAGAGATGAAGGGCGCTTCACAGTCAGCAAATCAATAATACAAGCAAATAAACAATAAAAATGCCTGACATGACTGTAAAACTGGATGTGGACTGGATATAAAATGCAGTGGAGAAAAATGACATACAATGTTTTTCCCAACACTTGCAGTCCAGGAAACAAGGACCTGACTCTGGTGCAGACTGTGTAAAAAAGGATCTAAAGCACACAAACACACACCACTTGTAGCTCTTTCAGGACACCTAGGGGCTCGATAATGGAGGAAAGGCTCATAAAAAAAATCAGTGGTCCCAAAAGAAGGGGCCAAAAGTCCTAGATTAATGTTTTGGTCCAATGTGCTATATTCTTATACCCCATCTAATACTTTCTAAGGGGAGCAGAGCAGAGCCCCCGGTAATAACTGAGTAATAGAAGTATTCATGCTGCAAAGTGTCTCTTACTGGCAGTGAATAGGTCACTCTAAAATCACATTTTTCTTCTATAGTTTTCTTAATGAAAATACTCCCTAAGAGCGATGTTATGGGTTGGATTTTTCACATTTCATGTAATATGGTTCTCATATCAGAAATAGAAAGTAGTTGAATGGTGTTATGTAATGCATAATATATTATAAATCAGAGGGAAACCCCTGTTTGACTCTCAATGCAGACAAAAACATTCATAAAAATAAATGAAAATCATTTCCATTTCCAAAGTACACCGAGGGGAAGGCATATATGTGCCGCAATGCGCTTGTTTGTCTTTCCCTTGTTTCACCCTCCTCATTGCAGTGCATCACTCCATAATACAAGGGCTTAAACTTTTTCTGCAAGAGTTTTCTTGCATTTTTACCCCCTTTTTTGTTCCTGTGCTGAACACAATCCATCATCTTTTCCATACCTTCACGGCTGGGTGGAGGCCCGAGTCAAACAGTGCTTCGTTTTTAATGATGTTGCCGACTCCTGGCATGACGGCCTGGTCTAGGAGAACGTCACAGAGCATCCTGCTACTTTGGCTTCTCACTGCCTCCTCAGAGCGGGAGAAGCTGAACTTGGGTGAGCACACATCCTGACTCTCCATAGCCCTCACCCTTTGCTCACAGTCCTCTGTCAACCTGCAAGCACACAATTTTATAGTACTGGAAGAATTCAGAAAATATATGGCTGCTGCCACAAGGTCAACTGGTGCTTCTTGAAATTATACATTTCAAAATAGTTTTTTTAATATATATATTTTATTTCAGTTTGTTTGTTATGAGATAGGATAGCATAGGTGAAATTTTCAGACAGTAGAAATAAGTGTCTGTCAGGCTACTGAACAGTACACCAGGACCTTTCAGTCAATGAACAGGACAAATGTCAAGCCAGAAAGACTGTTTTTCATGCAACAATAGCCACTGTCTTCAGACACAGCCTAATGTAGGACATACTCACTGAATGAGACTCATACCCCAAGGTGAACTTCTGTCACCTCAATCTATCTAGGCTATGCTGGTGTCCCCGTTACCTTATTTCCACAGTGCTGTCAAAGAAGCACACAATGTCGTTACTCAGGTGGATTTCCAGTGCTGGTATGGAGCCAGTCCTATCCTTCCTCTCAGCAGGGTTTATACGCATTGATCCATTCATACCAAAGTGGACTCTAAAAGGATGTGAGCATAAAAGAAATAAGGAAAGAAAAGACAAATTTAAAGATAGTATGTCTGACTTTATATAAGACTTGACAGAAAAATGACAGAAGGGGTGCCTGGTGGTTGGAGACTCCATTGTGTAATAGAAATGTCACAGGCTCCAACTTAGCAATAGCTTGTGTGTGCCTATCAATAGCCACACAAACTGCTGAGGTGCTCTCACGCAAGGCACTAACATCCCTACCTGCTTGCTCACACCAATACAGCTATATATATATTAATCAGTGTTATAAAGAGGACTGATTGATTTGTTGTTGTTTTTAAAGATTAAAACAACTAACTCTAAATATAGTTAAATTATGATTTGGTACTGATGAAGAGAGCACAAATTTGTCAACTGTTTAAAATTATAGCTGCATGACACTGTTTTGCAGTTGCAGTTATTCCTTGTAATATCTCTGGCTGTATTTGACCATTTTGCTGCAAATCAATGACTGAATTTTGACCATGCTATGTTTTTGCATTTTCTGCATTCATGATATTCATTCAAAACAATGTGTTTGGATTTACTGGGTATTTGATTCACTAGATTGGTCAAAAACAGAAAATCCTGTCTAGTTATTTTGTTCATAAGCAGTTTCTCAATTGAGTTTCAAGAGACTGTAGTTCTCATCTACTTCTATCTACATATAGAGACAGAGAACTTTATCAATATTGGTCACCCCTTCTTACAGTGATCAATGAAAATAAGTGTAAGGGTCATTTGGGTTTTTTTGGCCTTTTTTTCCAATATGCTCCTTCACCACAACAAAACACAAATTTAACATTTAATTAAAGTCAAATTAAGTGAAAAGATTGAGAACAAATATTTACAAATGCTTAAAGTATTAACAGGTATTGCATCAGATTTGAATTTTCAGCTATATTGCCACTGCAAATATTTTTAATCATAATCATACTTTAATACTTTTTGTGATTTTGACCTTATTTTTGCTTAGACTAGCTGTAGTGTGCTGTGACATGTCTGGGCTGCAGAAACGCTGTAACACATCACCTCTCAATATAATGCAACTGATCCTCAAACGTCACTAAAGCTGACGGGTCGAAGATTTTCGTACACCGAAATGACAGCTATCAAAATGAGCGACCCTAAATATGATGAAGACACGGTGTTTAGAACAGCAGTCAAAATAACATTTGACTAAGTATTATAGAAAACGCCGCAGTTCCAATATAACTGAAATTCCCACTCAGGCCACATAATTTAACAGGTAACAGCGTTTGGCGTAACCCCAAAGCCCCCGTTAGCATTGGCTAAGACAGGAGTTACTTGGAGATATGGTGACTGCACATACTGGCTGACTTACCTCAAGGCTCTTACACCGAAGTACATGAAGAGCTCCTTTCCCAAAGTGTCAACACCGGTGTACTGACAACCACAAAGACTGTGGAAGACATTTTCCTTGGAGCTGTTTTTCTGTAAACAAACGCACACAGGTTAGCACGTAGCAGCAACGGGTTACGTTAGCTTGACGATAACATGCTACGCAGAATAACAACATAACTTACCGCCGAAGTTATCAAACTGCCTCTGGTCTCTTTTAATTTCTGTCCTTTCTGGACTTTCGAATGGATTTTCTCTCCGTTTAATGTGCAGCCTGGACCTTCAACCATCCTCTAATTCAGACTTTAAAAGCACTCTACTAGCTTACAACACAGTTTGTTGTCGTCTCGATTACCCGCCACACGGTTTAAGTTTGCGCATGCGTGGTACGGTTTGTATCCGGAAATAGGCGCTGCTCGAATAAGAGCAAACTCAAGGTGCATTAACCCGATTATCTTCAGTGAAAGTGGTCGATATTTTTAAAAAATATGTTTTTTTTTCAACGTGATTTTATTGGAAATTAAGCAACTAGTAACACTGCAATACTTAATGCACAGATGGCTTATAAATGCTTTTATTATGTAAATTGCCAATGTACTGTACGTAGACTACTGTAGACCTATGTATTACTTTTTTTTAAATTAATTTTAGTAGAAACTAAAATCATAGGGAGGAAAAGATCAAAACATATACATGAATTAAAAAATTCAGTAAATGCCTTATAATCAAATAATATCTTTATTTCATTTATTTTGTAGCTCAGGTTTCAGTCCAAAATAACATGTAAACCAAATTTGTAGATACCAGCTGTTATCAACTCTTTCCCAGTCTTTTAAAGTATTTTAAATTGTGATGTTTTCTAAAGATCTGGCACTCTAATTCAATTAGATTTTTTCATATTTCAGACATTTCAAAGCTTACTCCAACAACAAACAAAACCGATTTTATATTTGAGAATGACTGCACTTTTTTTACTTGGATATTATTCATTTTAATCCATGTCTGCACGTTTGCTCTTGATGCTGGTTGAATGCTGAATTTACCATTTAGCTTTGTATTTGTCCATTTTTATTCTTTTATAGTGAAAATAAATGCCTAAATGGTGATTTTATAGCTCTATTTTTTGATTCAGACAAAAGCCACCCACATGCTATTTTCAAATGTCATGCATCATTTCTCAATTTTAATTTATCCTTCTTGATTAAACCAAATGCTATTCCCCATGATGTGCTTTTGTTGTAAATGATCTGTCGCATATTTGTGGGTATGGGTAATTTCCTTTATCCTCCACTTGAGGGCGCTAGAGTACCATTGTTAATCCTGCAGCCCACACAAAGACATGTTTGTGATGTAACCTGAAATATAATGAGTTTTTTTGTTTCAGTATAAAGACAGATAGATAGATAGATAGATAGATAGATAGATAGATAGATAGATAGATAGATAGATAGATAGATAGATAGATAGATAGATGACATTTTCAACATGCTTTTGTTTTTAAGTTTAAATTGAAATACATACTTTATTTTTAGCATCACTAATCCACACACACACACACACACACATACAGTGATCATATGATAACATAGTAGTTGAAACTCAAGAGCTAAAGAGTACTGTAAGTAGGTACTGAACCAAATTTTGACTTTCATTTAACTTGTTGACTTCAAAATGTCTTTGAAATGTCCCCCTAACTCCATCCATTATACCACCATCCCAGGTTGAATTTAACTGCCAGATGTGAGCCTTGTGGCCTAATCATACTTCCTTCCTTACTTTCCCATGTTCATTTAAGGTGTCCCATCTGGCTGAAAAAAAATCATAGGAATTATAATTTGCATTATTGTCAAAAGATTTTCTGCATGGCTTGCTTGCGTAATTGCAGCAACTTGTTTGCTCTGCAGTTTTACCATCCAGAAACCCGTCTGTGGGCCCAGATAAAAATAGATAGACTCCACGCTCTCCAGCCAAGTGTGCAGCCATGCCCTCTTCAAAAAAGGCAGCACTCAGCAATAATGTGTATTAAAGTATGAAGCTGCTCTCTCTCTCATTGGCTCCAAGGGAAGTGGGGCACTTGAAGCTGGGTCTCACCCAAGGACTTACAATGTAATTCAATCCAAGTTGCTAAAAAACGGATTCTGCCCTCTTGCGGTCCCCTCTCCTGCCTTGGGGCCTGCAGTATCCCAGAATAAAAGAAAGAAATGTTCCCCTATGTGTCTGCAGAGTTCTGTTCCCCCCGTGGAATGAGACATATGAAAGATTCAAGGACAAGCTCCACGCCATGTCATCTGATGAGGCTCAAATGGTTGAGGCTCAGTTTTAATGTTTTTCCTTTTCAGGACAGTACATGAAAAGCCAGATTTCTGATGACAAAAAGACTTTAAACAACTTAAAGATTTTTAAAAAAGCAGCATTAGCTGCATGTTAGCTAATAGAGCAGAGGACAAGATAAAGGATTCATGTACTGCATGTACAGTCATACTGAATTAAAGCACTGTCTTGCATTCACTTCAGCAAATAACACACACTTACCATTTAGTCCATTTTAGTTGTATACTGCTGTTTATTGTATTTGGATTATTTCTATGACATAAGATTATTTTTGAAAATGACCGCAATGACCAAAAAGACGACAGACAGATGTATTAATACATATATTCCATGTTCATATCTGTGCAACTTTTAGAGCACTTACAGTCTGTGAAGTTCTACATTGTGTTTGCAGTGAAGGGTAGAACAATGTCTGGTCAAAGGTTAAAACGTGGGATAAACGTGAAGGTTACATGACACTGCTGAGAAAATAATCAAGCACAAGCAAACAGAAAAGTGGGTAAGTACAGCAACTAACTTACAGATAAACATCTTATTTTGTAATGTTGGACCCAATGCTTGCTATGTTTCTGTCTATTCAACTTACATTGAATGAGCAGCTAAGGACAGACTCACGCTTCAATACCACCTTTCATACTTTTTCTTTTACTGTATTCCACTCTATTCATTTTAATCACTTTGTGGTAAACTGGTTCACTGCATTGAACTCCCTACATCCAATAGGCAACTGCTGTGCAACATAATATATGTATGACACTGCGCCGTTCACCATGTTTTTCAAGCATAAACACTTCTTCACAGCTAATTTGCTGTGATATTTTCACCCTCCTGTCTGCTGTACATCCTCCATGCTCCCTTTGCACTGACAGTGTGTTGCTGTTGTTCCTGCGTTGCTTTGTGCAACAGTTTGAACTATGACACTTTTCGTTGTTGATGTGGCCCCAGACCAGCCCTCACCAAGAAAACCCTGTCTTCATTTTGTGTTGCTACAAGATCAAGACAGTGACATGTACGTTGACTGGGTACAGGAAAGGGCAAACTATAGGCTCTTAAACATCCTAAAAGGGATTTTTACTCGGTGAAACCTCTGCGACTAAACCCAACCGCAGACTCGATGGAGCGAGCAACACAGGGCCTGCAGTTTGTCAGCTAAAATGGAAAAAGTTCAGCTACAGAAGTGCAGTATTCCAGGATCTAGATGATCATCCAGGCGCGGCTGGCAAACTGATGAGCACTGGGGGGAGGGGTGTCAAGTTGTGTCAAGATAAATGCCCCGTTCTCTCAGGTGTGGCGCACAGCAAAAAACCAAAGTGGATCCTCAGAATGTGGATTTGGACAACTTTACCTGCTGCATGTACAAACAGGGGTGTGCATGCATGTGTGTGAGGACCTGTGTGCTGAGTGAAGTATTGTACACCTGGAATCACACTCTCTTATACTTCTGCAACAACTTGTTTAACTTATTTGATGACATGATGATGACATGAACATAATATATACTGACCTAAATGTACAACAATAATCATGTGCAACTACTGACGTGCTGTTGTTTTCTCTGATTGGATAATCATACCTTCAGTGACTATTGCATGCAATCATTGCTGCATAAATATTGGAAATGGTCTTACCTTATATAAATAGCTATTACATCCAGGCATTTTAGGGGTGCAGTGGTGATTCCAAAAATTCAGCAACTGTAATTTGTCCACCTGAGAAGACTTTAAATGTCTGCTGTCAAACATCTGTGTGATTATCACAGTGCAAAATGTCAGAACCCTCACAGAAAAGTATTGGGCAGTTTGAGTTGAGGGGAGACACTAAAAGTGAAAACATTGTTTATACACTGGTCAATTTTAAGCTTTTTTTAGATTAGAGGAGAGAAAATGTCAAAAATACACGTGTTCATTTAAATTCAGATTTCTGTTATGCAATTTAGTGCATATTTAATACAGAAGGTACCATTTGCATGTTCAAACATAGCATTTCAGAATACTTGTAATACAAAAGAAATAACTGTCTTAATGTAAGTCATCAACTGGGAAAGTTTCATGGTGACACTTATTTTTGTATGGAATTTTACTCTCCAGTTTTATTCCATTCTATATTCTGAAGGATTTCACAAAAGGGTTTGTTCATATATCATTGATAGCCTCATTTATGTATCATTTTATTCATCCGAAGGAGGTGAAAATCGATCGCTTTATGGCTGTTAACAGTATTTTTTTGATTTATGAAGGAATACAAATAATATCTAACATTTCCTCTGTAAAAACCTTTATAATATGTCAACAAAATGAATCAAGAATTTTCATCCTGGCTTTATCCATTGTTCAGACTTCAGTTCTGGAAATTATGCATATTAGCATATTTCATTAGATCAGAAATTATTTGCTTATTCAAGAAAAAAAACCTAAAACTTGTAATGCAAAAAATAATTGTCTTAATGTAAGAAATCAATTGGGGAAGTTTATTGGTGATGTCTGTGACTTAGGAAATTTTTCCTAATTCACCTGTTGTGTCTCCTCCGAGTTCACTTTTTGGTTACAGTTGGATGAAAGATGTTTGATTCGGTTTGATTCAAACAAATGAATGACCTTTTGAAGAAGTAAGTACCAATTTCGGCCGGCCATTTGACCGATGTGCTTATGTAAAAGATTTGAGTAACTACACAAAATCTCATCTGGCAATCGTTCACTGTGCCCAGTGCAGCAGCTCTGCTACTGCTGGCTGCTGAGCTCTTCATGTGTGTGGACATACCTGAAGGGAACCTTAAAGCCTGGCTTCCGGACGTTTGGACGAAATCGTGATTTTCTTACAACAAATAACTCTTATCTTAAGGGTACTATGAATTAAAGCACAAGCTCGCACAGCAACTCCAATCCACAAACTTCATTGAACCATTAAGGGACTCCTAGCAGATGAATCAAACTGTCTTGAGACTTGTAAACATCTTCTCATCCTCCTAATAGTCTCCTAATTGTTAGTCACTGTGCAACTCTGACACACCTGTATATGTCTCTATCTGTGGACACACCCCTACAGTATGCACTTCTCACAAACATATATGGCTACATACTTCACATGTGTCTGTATTCATGGGATGTTTGCGTGTGTACATGCAGATTGTGTGGGAGGATATTACAACGTATAACACACCTGGTTCATAAGCTGCAGCTCTGTCTGTGGTGGCTGTTTGATGAATACTTCATGAGGTCTGAAGTGGAATAAGATTTCATTTGTTAAATGAGAATCAAGAACCTATTCAACTGCTGGGAAGTGGAGCATAAAGCAATGAGCTGCCTATTGACTCACAGTGCATTATTAATTTGTTGAACACTATAAGGTATGTTGGAATTTCAACTATGTGATTTGTATTACTGTCAAAGGATTTATTCTCTTATTTCTGCCGTATAGCAAAATATTTGTAAACTAAATAAAAATCACTTGTCAAGTTACCTTGATGTGAGGGGATTGAATATTCCTTTTAAAATACTGACTTGCTACGGACTGTAAAGAGAAAAAACTGATTGTTAGTTTCTCATAATCATAAAATAAAAGCAACACAGATGTACTGTTTCCACACTAGCTACAGTTATAAATATATGTGGAAACAGAAATCTTCAAACTGAATGGTGTTTATGTTTTTCTCTGGGAAAGTTTTATGTATGAAAGTGCCTGTAAAGCAGAAATGACAGTTGTTTCTTTGGTGGAGGGAAGCTTAACTGCAGATGGAGATGCGTTGCTATGCAACTGGGATTTCAAAAGTACTTGCGGCGCCAGGGTCACATTTCAATGTCTGTCTCCACCGGCTTGGCAGGAACTGATGACTGCTAATAATGCTATTTTTAAAGTGTCTCATTTGCCACCATCCAAATGTGAATAATCTACAGTATTTATAATGTGGAAAGGATGTTTCTGATATTCAGGAAATATAACTTCTGGCTTTTCTCCCTGGTTCACATCTCGCACATCTTAACAATACTTTATAATTCCAGGAACATCCTGTAGTGCAGTGGCACTGCATACATTCACATTACTGTCACTGGACGCTGCCAGTGATGGTGGCAATCTGGAAATTTAAGGTGAATGAAATGTAACTAGTAGAGGATAATTTTAAATGAAAATGTAGAATGTGATGGAGATAGAAAGGCGTAAAAGTCCCGCAACACAAACGACGTTCTGTGTCTGAACATCATGTTATCGACTTCTCCTGTTATCTTTAAAAATATTTCCATCCTCAAAAGTCCCCTCAAAGTGCAGTCCATTTTTTCCATCGACTGCAGCTCCTACAGCCTAATCTGCAGGGGGTATTAAATGCACATCATATATAATGTGTTCATTGTGTCATCGTGCCTGGAGGATATTGTTCCGCCAGTGTTTTCACCGGATAAGGGTTGTGAATGGTAGCACACATTCTGTGAGGAAAAAACATGGAGCGACTCCCTCTACTCCAGCGCTCCATCCTGAACACACCCTCAGTCCCTCAATACTTTCGTAAGAAAGTCCCTCTTGTTTGGCCTCTCAGCTGGAGACATCCTGAAGAGCTCTGTTTCATCTGTGTGAATGACAGAAGTCATGTTACTCATTACATAAGACGTCCATTTATCTTTAAATCCCATACCAACTTTTGACTCTTATCATTTTTGATTTGTTTTGTAAAAGTAATAAATTACTAAGAAACCAGAGGCGAGAAATAATTTGACTGGTTTCTGCTGCAATTTAAAGTCAATGCAACCTAAATAATGCGGTCAGAGTCTTTACTGTGATTTAAATTGCTGCAGAATAAAGAGAAATCATCTCAGGACAGCATTTTTTCAAGAAAACTTAAAAAAAGACTTGTTAAGATGATCATTTTTTGCAGTGAGCTGCTTCCGCCGGCCCAGTTCACCACATCAAACCACATCCCAGCACTCAGCTTACACGCAGCACCTTTCAGACTCGGAGGCCTGCTGGGAGATAGAGAGGCCAGCTGAACAGGGCGGGGGAAGCGTGTGAAGTCACCACGGGATGACCTGGAAAGCAGGCAACAACTAACCCTCATTCTTTTAGTGTGAAGCCGGTCGCTGCAACAAAACAGCACACACATCACAGAAACACTCACACACACGTGCCAGAGGCAGCCAAAGGGGCAAATTGTTGTCAGAAAGGCTAAAGCAGCAGATACACAGACCCCCTGGAGCTCCGTCAATAGCGAGACACAAAAGCCAAGTTAGCTGCTGGCTTTTGACACGATAGAGATGAATTCATTCAGAACAAAATGGCTGCAAGGAAAAGCTACAGTCTGGCGTTACCATATTTCTCCCCTAGGTGGCAGCGTTCCCTTCTTCATCAGTGGCGCTCTCCTCTGGAAGGAATTGGACAAAACCAGTGATTTCTTCCCCACCACTCTCACCAGGCTTCGCTTGTCACTGGGAGAATTGGTGCAGCATCAGGCATCAGAGCAGCTGCATTAGACGTGCAGCTCTTTGAGCTCATCCAAACGCTGCTGTCAGAAGGAAAACTTAATTTTCAACTGACATCAATACTGTAATCTCTATTACCCCCATACAGTGCATAGTGTGCTGTTAGAGTAATATGATAATAGCGCATTTAATTTGATGTAAATGATGGCACTTGGAGTAATGGACATGAAGCTATCTCAGTGAGCATAATGTTGTCAGACCAGCCCAGGATCTCTGGCCTCTGACCACCCCCAGGGCCACTGATAGGTGTGGTTAGCTGAGGTCAGGGATGTAAGCACATCCATCAGCGATATCTGCTGGTCCTGAAGTCGGCCTGTACTTCACTGCAGCAAGATGAAGAGCTATCAAACTGGAGGCCAGCAAATACAGCATTTTCAGGGGGTGTTAAGTAGGCAAGCCATGGCCAGGGTCCTGTTCTGCAGGTGACACTGACCTCGGAGCTGCCAAGAGGCAAAAAAAAAAAGAGGAATTCCAGGTAGTATTATTGTTCTTTCTGATCGGCCACACTCTATTTGAACAATGTTGATTCAATCACTTGTCGTAATTGTATTGATCTTTTGAGCATCAATCCATGATGATGCCAGGATGGAACAAACAGATGCTTTAAACAGACATTTTAATTTGCCAGTGTGGTGAATGAAAGAACTTGAACAAAACAATTTAAGCCAAGGGTCCACTAACTAGCTTTGAGATCTTTTAACTGCATCTTCCAGTCTTCTTTCAGCAGTCGCAGTCATGTGACAACAAGTAGTTGCAGGGGGGAGAGGTTGTAATATGCCTCAGTTCAGCGATGGTTTGTTGTGTTTGGTATGAGTCACCTCTATGATCTAAGTGATGTTATTTATTTAGTGTCTTCCAGCACTACACAAAATGCTGCCAAGGGGCAAAAAATAGGCAGCAGACAGAGGCTTGAGAAGGATACAAAGAGTAAAAACACCACAGAGTAGAAATAAATTCAAAAGTGACATGAAGGCGAACAGAAGAGAGAGAAAAGTTTAGGAGCCACAACCTCAAAAGCTCAGTTTCCTTTAGTTTGAAGCCTGGAGCATCCAACCAGCACTGATCAGAAGACCTTCCGGACCGACTGAGCAGTAGCTGTAGGTGTCTGACCATGCGAAGCTCTGTAAGCGATCACAAGAACCTTGACTTGAATTCTGAATTTGATGAGGAAGCAGCAGCTGTTTGCTTCCAGTGTTCATTCAGCCTTTTGCTCAGGGTCTTTGCTGTTTCATTCATGTAATGTTCCCAATTGAGACACCATTAATTTATTTTGCTCCCAAAGGTCAAAAATACAGTTCCATGCTCTAATATTCGTCTTTATTTTAATGTGTGCACTCCATCAAGATAAAATAGTCCCATTTCCATTTTTCTATTTTTCCACCTTGTGTGACACTGAGTAATAGTAAGGTTACATCCATATTCATATGTGTGTTTTAACACTATGTGTTGCCAAGTTTAATTCCTGTAGATTTATTACAATTGGCTAATAAAATAGTTATAATTATGTAGACTGTAAACAGTAAATGCAGCCAAAGATTAGATTGCTCCTGATTAAATCTTAAAACTTTTTCCTCAATCAATCAGCACTAATGTCTGAAAAACAAGCCTATTTAAAAAATGTCAAAAGGGAGATGCATTTTTATTTTTTTTTTAGCAGAAATTCTGAACATGCCTCCCGCTTGATTTGAGGGAAAATACGATTCGTAATTGCATCTTGTCTCACAGATAATTTTGCAGAGCTCCCTGTTTATTAATTCCAAACAAACCAGCCTCTGCCAAATGACACTGAATGATTAACGCAACATTTCCTAGGAGGCTGGAGAGACGATCTGGGGGTTTTAATACACGGTCATGACAGTTTTAAGCCATTTCTGTCTGTCTAAAGATGAGAAAATAGATAGATTAATAGAAAATATTGGATGGAGCCTTACATGTGGCATGTAATGAAGGCAAAGCAAGGCTTGTCAGATAAATATACTGCATTGTAATATGATTAAATATCTCTTAACTGCACTTCAGCACAGTATCATCCCAATCATTCGAGCAGAAACAAACAGTACCTCCAACTTGAAATGTACTTTAAACGGGCTACATTCTCGTGTCGGTGGATCCCTAAATCTCTGTAACAAATTCTGATTACTGTACCCGTCATAATAGGAGTTAATTTATTCACAGAGCACAGACATGCACATAAATCTGTCTTGGTGATAACTGATGAGGAGCTGTTATTCACATCTTTATTAATGAAAGCGCTGACATGCAGAAACAACAGAACAGAAGGTTTGGTCTCAATGAACTCACTGACATTTTTTGCACTTGCAGGAGCTCAGGTTAGTGGTTTAAAGCAACTTGCCGAACACGAGTCCTGCTCGACATTCAGTCAAACCAGTTCTTAAAAGAGGGACTGACGCTGCACTGGATATTGATTTGATCATATATGCATAACTGATGTGGTGCCCTGAATCCTCATTTCATGCAGTTTGTGGTACTCACACGCTCTTTGAAACATTTCTTTTGAAGCAGATACTACAAAAGGAATGTTGCAGCGGAATTAAGTGCATATTTTGAGACTTTCTCTCAACTCCAGCTCTACTTCAGCCTGGTTCACATTCAGTCTGAATGAGCGTTTTGTTCTCCTTCATTATCCAGCCTGAACCTGCCATAAGAAGCTCTGATGCGAAAGATGTTTCAGCCCTCAGCCCTTGATAATTCATAATTAATAACAACAAAGTATATGATCCAGGCACAATTCAGAAGAGACTCTCTACATAATAAAGCTGTGTATTCTAAAGCAGTTTCCTTTATGTTGAGGACCATCTGCGATTTGACATCACAGACGCTTACAGCAGACTTCCAGCTGTCATTCACAACCACACGAGTCACCGTCTGAAAAACCTCCCACCCGATGATATCCCTATTCGTATTTTATGTCATCCTATTTTACTGTTTAGCACAAAGATGACTCAGCTTGTACCTTGGCAGGCCCACCAGAGGCTTGAAACCTGTAGGGTCAAAAAAAAAACAAAAAAAACCTCCCACTTAACGGAACACGTAAACTGAATTATCCTGAAAAAGTGGAAATGGTCAGCAGGAACGTCACCCGTCGGTTGCAAAGCTAACATGTGCTTGCAGCTCACAGTGAAAATGGAGCAAACTGAATCAGAGTTATTTCATATATATATATATAGTGTTAAATGTCTGACTTTGAGCAAACACATACAGAATACAATTACACAAACAGTACAATTGTGTTTGCCTCACAGTGCACCAAGGCTCAGCCTGGACACAGGAGGTAAATTATTTTGCACACTACGCTGGGACAGCTTGCTACTGTATTGCAGCAGTGATTTATTGTTTCATTGTCTCTTCTTATCTTCTCCTGAGTATTTTCCTCAATGAGCATTCTTAGACTTAAAGGGAACATACAAAACGTCACATGTAGGATGCCGGACTCATTTCAGCGTGACATGAGTTGCTGAAGACTGTTAATATTTTCATGAGATGCACTTCACTTACTTCTACAATGCTAAAAAATGAATTTCTGGCGTGGCTATGTTTGTCTGCTGGTTGGGCCACCACTTTGCTGCAGACTGAAGATTGAAAGGAATGCCATGAAGTTATGTACAGACATTCGTGGTCCAGCTGGTCCCTTGAGGACTTTGGTCTTGTCTACCCAGACTCTTCTGCTTGTCTCAGTAGCAGGCCTGCACTTGTGGTTCTGAGTGAAATATCTTGACAACCATTGGAGGGATTGCTATGAAATGTGTTCGGTTTGTGTCCAGATGCAAAATTGAATTTTTCCTATCAGCCTCAACTGTAGTTTGTGTTTAGTGCAAAAGTTAGCATGCTAACACTAAGCTAAGATGGTGAGCATGGAAAGACCTGATGAACAAAATGACCCTCTGAACTTTGACGTGTTGCTAGCATGCTTATGTGAGCAAGCACCTGTACAGCCTCACAGAGCCGTTAGCACGGCTGCAGCCTCTTCTTTGAATAATGTTAACTTGTTGATTAAGTTGATTAGCATTTGTGAATATGAGGCATGTGTTACACACACACAAACTCCACCCTCCTCGCACGTGGACAAAAGCCATGCAAGAACATTATCAGCCTCTATCTCATTTAAGTATAATATGATAACAGGCTGACGACAACAACACAATCAAATCAGTCGCGGCTCAATTAGTGCGACAGGTACAACTACCATTTGCCTTTTTAATTCTGTTTGTCTCTCTGTCTCTCACTTACACAGATCCGAGATAAACACACTCCCACACGTACACACAACCGAAGCGCACGGTCATTACTTCGCCCTGTGCATAGATTTCCACAGCTAATCCTTTGATCTCAGGCCTTGATTTTTGGGGAGCTGCTGTGTTCTCGGCTGCCTCAGGCTGCATTTGAGTTCTATTATTTATCACTGAGTGTCACGGGGCCCAGAAGGGAAGGGAAGATGAGGGAAAACAAGCCTCATCTTCTATTATTCTTTGATACACCTCCTCACTCGCCAGACAGGGAAGCTGGTGTGCTCAGTGTCAGTGTGAATTTTAATTGGTCTGTTTCAGTGAGGATCATTGCTTTGGGACGATAACATCCCTCACTGTCCGTGGTTTTAACACACAAAACATGAAATGAAACTAAAGTATTAAAAGTTTGAGTTTTTCAGTTTGCTCGTCAGCTTCAACATGAGCTATAGCTGCAACCCTTCTTGGTCAAAGTGTAATTAATGGCGCTGTGTATTACCTTGAAGAGGCTATAATTCACATTTTCATTCTAATGATACATCAAATGAAAAAGTGAAACTAATGTGGCAATGTGAAAGTGGTCTCTTGTGGTGATTAACCTGCAGAGAGTCTGTTTTGCATTGAGTTTTTATAGCAAGTTTCCATTCATTGTTTAGTACATTTTCTGTTTTTTATTCACCCTCAATGCTGTTGCATCGTTGTTTGCAGGTGTACGTGGCCGCTGCTTAAAAAAGCTCCCAAAACCCTCCATGCTCAGTACCAAACAGCAGGCAGACGTTAGAGACTAGAAGTGCAACATTTAGCAGCTAAAGAGCCTCATATTTCCCTCAGGAGTTGGTGTAGACCAAAAACAGAGCTAAAAGAGAGTGAACGCTGGACTTGCATTCATAAGGTGGCCACTCCAACTGAATGATGATGTTCCTCCACTGCTGGATGTGTAAATAAGCAGCTGTCTGTGTAAGCTCTGTGCTCACAACTTGCTTCTGCTGCCCCCAAGTGGCCAAAAAAACCATCAGTCATTGCAGGTTTAAATATGACTGTTCAAACCAAAATATAGCGTAGAAGTCAAACATTGTCCAACCACCACCCTGACCGCCACACCCAGGTCAAACTATTTCCGCCTTTGGCACTGAATCTAAACATACTGTAACATACAGTAAGTTAAAGATCTAGAACTGAAACGAAAACTAAAATAAATAAGAGAAAGAGGCTATGCTTGAAATTAAGAGAAAAGTGTAATTTAGTTCCACAAATGGCCAGTTCCGAGTGCATGCTACAATCTAGATGCATCCAGGCATAATTATTCTCCACAGTCTGCAGTAGTAATGACTTGGGTTAAGAGAGTAAACAAGTCCTGTGGTGTGCTGACAAAGACAAATGACATTCTCCCTCTCCTACCCTTAACCCTTGTGCTTTTCCTGTGCATCCAGCTGGGCCAATAGCAGAGACCTTTAAAGCGTTTCTTGCTCAAGCTTAAAATTTCAGTTCTGCGCTGGAGATAGAGAACAAGAAGCAGAAGGGAAGACATGGAGACAAAGGATGCAGTAATTATCTAATTGGCCACTTGTGGTCTTCCCCCTGTGGAAATGGCCTTGTAACGGCTCTATAATGGGCTCTGTCTCACACAGGTGCTTTCCCAGTGCGACTCCTGCCACCAACACAGATGGTAGAACTTCATCTTAGTCTTCCTCCCACAGTCATTTGCCTTTTTTTCTTTTTCCTCTCTTCCATTTGAATTATCTATTAAAATACTTCATAGTACTAGAGGTTTTCATTCTTCTGTTTATTGAAGCTAACTTGTTCTTACAATATAAAAATATTCTTGTGGGCAGGGTCATAGTCATTTTAAAATGTGTCTGCAGTATTTGGAAATAGTTAGTACTTGGAAATTACCCTATACCCTTTATACATGAGGGTAAAAAGTTTGATTTACCAACTTTAATGTAATTTTACACCAAACTGTGTTTTAGCAATAAATATCAGTTTGAAGGTGAAGAACCTCAAGTAACCGGCATTTAGAGATGCCAGAGACTTAATACAATGTAAAAGTAGCATAGTAACATCAGCATTAACATACAGGCTTACAGCATACACAGATAAAAACTGAGCTTAGAATTATAAAGTCTAAAATGGCCTTTGTACAGAAGATAAGGCATCTTCTGGCACTACTCTCAGGCCAAACCATTTATTTTCCTGTCCTGCTAGTGGTAAGGATTATTCACTTTTGTTCTGTGGTGTGTAATTACATCTTCACATCGCAGCTTGAGTATTTTAGTCATTTTTTTTGTTGTTGTTGTTTTTTTTAACGAGTGCTTTCCAATCATATATGACATGACACTTATGACTGGACAGCTGTCAGCTAACCATTTTATCTAAATAAAAAGCAGCATTTTAACTCTTTTAAACCAGTTTTTGTTCTTTCTTTAATATTTTACTTGTCACATTTATTGCTGAGTCTGGGGACATTGTGACACTGGTGCAACACAGAGTCTACCACATTAATTCAAGAAATTGAAAGAAACAAAAAGGAGAAAGGTGGTGAGAGAAATGAAAAATGAATCATAATGATAATGAATGAAGCCAGATAGAAGCAGATAAACAGTATACAGAGTCTTAAATGAGAGGAAACACTGCTACTCTGCTCACGTACGGTCACAGAGAAATGATGTAGCATCCTGAGCCCCTTTGAACTATCAATCCACTTTCATATTATCAAACCTCTGAGAGAGCATGATTACAAAGAGAGAAAGAGGAAAACACAGAGAAGAGGAAGGTGTGGGCGGAATTCATCTTCTGACCAGACGGCAGGTCTTTAACGAGGCCTGAAATATCTGCGGGCATTTTAATGGGCAGATTTTCCAGGTCTCAACACTCACCCACAAGCACAATAGTGTATAATGTCAGAGCCAAGTGCAGGAAAAAAAAAAAATACACCCCTCATATTATAAACTAAACTTGAAGCATGGTGTCATTATCTCTGAGCAATGGCCTCACATCAAAAGAAAAAGCACTGTGATAAATGAAAGGAAAAGTAGAGGTCAGAGATGGGACCAGATGCATCCTGTGTCACCAGGTGCATTGAAGTGGCACTTGAGAGAACAGTTGCCTTGCATGTATCATCTTTAGACCTTTTAGCCCCTGCCATGCAGGCCTGTTTAAATATAATATATAGCACATATAATACGTATTAATTGATAATACTGTCTGGCACTACTCTAATCAAAACTACACAGTCTGTATTTTGACATTTCTCAAAGCTACAAAATGGAAACAATAAAGACATACACTCACTTGTGCATTTATTTTCTTTGAAGAAAATAGAATAACTGCATAGAACTCGACAGCAGAGCACAATGTGGGTCAAAAACTGTACCTACTCAGTATATGATCTCATTTCCTGACAGCAGAGTTTTAAAGTGCTCTAGTAAAATGTGACACTTAAGTGATTTAAACATACATAAAAATGATGCAGTGGCGGGTGATGAAATATGGATCAACAACAAACTACTTCATAAAATCTGTTTTCTACCATATTTAGGCTATATTGCTACATGCTAGTTCACATGGCTAGCAACAAGTCAGAAGTTGCCTAAATGTGACTCGAGTGCAAGGGCACAGATTTCATTTCAACTCTGACTCCAAAAAAGTTGGCCTCTGTGTAAAACATGCATAAAAACTGATTGTAATAATTTACAAATGAACTGTTTACTGACAACAATTTCCTGAAGTGTTCCTGAGTCCATGTAGAAAATCCTTTGTCCAACCATGAGTGGTGGTTGAAGTGGTGGTGAACGTCCATCCATCCTCGCTTGTGAACCACTGAGCCTTTCCAGGATGCTCCTTTCATACCCAATCATGATACTATCACCTGTTAAAAATCAACCTGTTTACCTGTGGAATGTTCCAAACAGGTGTTTTTGGAGCGTTCCACAACTTTCCCAGTCTTTTGTTGCTCCTGTCCCAACTTGTTTGAAACATGTTGCTGCATCAAATTCAGAATAAGCAGATATTTACAAAAATCAATGAAGCTGATGAGGTCAAACATTAAATATATTGTGTTTGTGCTGTTTTCAATTGAGTATATGGAAAAAAGATGAGCAAATTATCAAATTCTGCTTTATTTGTTTTGCACAGCGTCCCAACGGGACCACCAGTATCATCAATATAACATTGCCAAGCAAGCTAGCTAAACTAAACATCAACACAAAGACTTTTATAAATGTCTGTCTTCATGAATAAATTCGGCTGTATTACTACTGCTGGTAATATGGAGAATCTACATAAAGCTTATTTGCTGCAGCAGCATCATACCACCAGTTAAATATCCGTGTGTGTGTGTGTGTGTGTGTGTGTGTGTGTGTGTGTGTGTGTGTGTGTGTCGGCTCTTAATGGCCTTTTAAAAATCCAGACTGACATCATGTTCATCTAAGTTGTTTAAATTAAACGTCTGACTTGTGTTTGGAAGGCCTCCTGTTGAAACCCACTGTGCAGGAAGGTTTAGCCGAACAGACTTCAGCTCCGGGAGCTGCCAGTGCGGTTGCCAGGCAACCAGTTGTGTAGTCTCAGACCAGAGCTGCAGTCTGAAAAACATAATCCCACTCTCTTTAAATCACCAAGCCAGTTTTCTGTCTGCCATACTGGCAAACAGGGGTCCCTGAAACAGACCCTGAATCTGAGGTACACTGAAATAAAACCAGTTAACTGGTATCAGCACCAGTAACACCTTTGCCTTTTTGCTCTTTATGGCTGTTTGCCATTTGAATGCACATGTGATGTCTGTTGTTTGGGGTCTCTGAATCAAAACAGACAAAAGATGTCTTTTGATGACAACAAGAGGTAGCGTGGGATCATGGGAGTTGTTGTCTTCATTGTTAAACAACCGCCATCGCTGATGAAACTCTGTCTGATGGGACTTCAGAAGAAATGTATTAATGTTTTATGCACTTTGTCCAACTTCTTCCTACGTCTCTAACATATCATCTGGTGTTTCCTGTGTTTCCCCGGAAGTTATAGCAACAAGAGGATGTAAAGGTGATATGACGCAAAAGCGCGACCTTATGCCAGATATCATTTTGACTCTGATCTTCACTGAAATTCCTAAACTAAAGAGCCCAGAAGCTCATTCTTGACCTCTTGGGATAGTTCAGGGAGGCAGACGGCGTTCACGATGTCGCTCCCAGTGAAATAGCAGAAACCACTTGCTGTTACTGAAGTTCTTGTTCACGACACCTGAGCCAGCTGAAGACGCCCATGAGGTGCAACTGAATGCTCTGAAGGCTCATTGAACCTTGAGCTCAAGTGTTTTGTTGCATAGGGGCAGTTTTTCCTGCATGTCTTTCGCCCTGTCTACATGTAACAAAGCCGTCTGTCAGAGAAAATAGGACAAACAGTATATTTATTTTGAGTCTGATTTCACTTTTTCCAGTCATGGTCGCAGACACATGCGTAACTCACTGTGATAAACTGTTAGACAGCTCTGACAGTTTATCTCTGCCAGATGTTAATGTGTCGAAACATTTTCAGTCTGTTTTAGCTGCTGCTTCACTCAAGGCTTTTCAAACAATGAATGCTAGCTTCCAGCGGTCACATTGCATTTCCTTTAGAGAATGCATTCTCTAGTTTCCACTCTTAATGATTAACTCATTTTATCTTTTACTTGTTGCCTTGAATTTAGAGATTCACACAAGTCGCACTGTGCATGATTTTGCACGCAATAGCATGCAATGTTCAAATGGAGCAATGTTCAAATTTAGTGAGAAAACCTGTTGATGGTTAGATTTAATCTCATTTGTTGTCCACGCAATTCTACTTCATTCACCACCCTCTGTCGTTTGTATGTAGTATGTGTGAGAGAGAGGGACAGAGATGAAAGAATTTCCCTTTCACTGCAGTCAGCATATGAGCCATTCACAAGTTAATCCTGCCACATATGACGGCATTACGACCCGCTTTCAAGCACCATGCCCTCGGGCAGCTTTTCAGACTCGTTCATGTGTTGCCTGAGGGAGATGTTTGCATGCAGTTACTCTGCTTATAGAGGCGCTCTCTCCTGTGTGCTAGCCAGGATGCCTATTTCCATAGCAACACAGTCTCCAAGAAAGCGGGAGGGGGGGCCTTTGAACAGACGTGCAGGCTGTTGCATCATCCCTGCCAGTTGATTTCAACTGATCAAGGACAAGGAAGGTACTTTTATGCAGCAGATGACTGATGATTCAGTGCACAGATATCTTCATAGATTTGTGTAAATGCTCAAAACTAATATGAACTGAAGTGCTGATGTTTTTTTTCTATTGAAATTACAGGTGTGACATAGACTCCTCTGTCTTGTCAAGTGAAGTGAGTGTTAAAGGACCAGTGTGTTGGATTTATGGCTATCTATTGGCAGACATGTCATTTAATATTCACAGTTATTTTTGTATAATCACCTGAAAACAAGAATTTTCTGTACCCTAGAATGAGCTGTTTATACCTACAGAGGAAGCGGGACCTCTTCCCCTGAGGCCACCATGTTGCGCCGCCATGTTTCTACAGTGGCCCAGAATGGACAAACCAAACACTGACTCTAATGAGAGCATTTTACATTTTTGCCATACGGGAAGGTTGAGGGGAGGAGCATTAATTTGGTTGCAATCTGCAACCTCACCATTAGATGCCACTAAATCTGACACACTGGACCTTTAATAGTGCATCTGGGGTTTATACAGAACAGAAATGTCAATTAAAAATGATTCACTCTCATATTGAGTGATTAAATCATCTTTTTCCGAATATATATAAATGAAATTTGCCAGATGGGTGACATAATTGCAGATGTTTTGTGTGTAGATTTAGTGGTTTTAATATCTGGTTAATATCTTAACACATGACGGCATATGGTAGATCATCCCTCAAGTATATAAAAAAATGCCACTTGATATGCATGAGAAACAAGTGTTTGTAATGTTGACTGGAAGAAGTGACTTTTCCCATCCTGCCGTTGCTGTAAATATGTCAGTGAGCTGCAGTGTTTTATCTACTGCAGTTGAGGTGGAGAGAACTAGATCGCACAATCTGTGCTCATTTTCTCACGATTAAGAAGACCATTCTTGGGTATTTTCCTCTGAAACCAGCACAGATGTGGACACAGAGCGGTCAGAGCTCCAGTGGTCAGGGGTGTGGCTGACAGCAAGAAGGAGTTTGTTTTAATATGTCCAGTTGGAAAATCCTCAGGGGAAATATCACGGATTGTGCTGCAGATGTTTCACTGTGTTTGCATGCTTGGAATTGGGGTTGGGCCCTTTGATCTAAATGAAAACGCACCGCAGAGGTTTGCAGCACGGGTGAGTCGAAGCTCCGCTCAGAGAGCAAATCAGAAACCGTTCCCACCTCCGGATTTTCCCAGGTTCCCCTTCAGAGTCTACCTTCTGTGATGAGAGACATGGGAATACCACGGCCCGTCGCTTTGATCCATCTTTCTCTTGGCACAGCCTGCAACCATTTGGCATCTCCAGTGGAAACACTCTGAGTCGGTGCCAGCAGTGGCAGACCACCAATCCCTGCATACTTCCTCCCACAGAGTTCATTTTTACATCAACTCTGCTCTATCATCAGTCTAGGTTCACCACATACAGGATTCACTTTTGAATGCAAAATAGTTAAACAATCAACCAAATTACAGCATATTTACACAAGAAAAAGTGCAACATCACCCTGACCTTTCTGGCTATGACAAAATAAAATCTAATAATCTCTACCCACAGTGGGCGTCACCTTAGAATCAAACTGCATTAATAATTATAAGGATTTTAATCAGGTTTACACGTACACATATGACTCACTTAATTTTAATCCAGGAGTAGCTAATTGCTAACCATTCTGTGTTTCCAAAATACAAAACTGAATGAATAAATGGTTTATAACACGGTATAATGTACAGCAATTACATTCTGTATTAACATAATGAGGTCTGTCAAGTCGCAACAATTTTGATATCAAACTTGTGTTTACTGACTACGTATTCCACTCATAGTGACGACAGCATTCTTTCACTAAACATGGTTATGTTGAGGAACTGACAGCACTCGGTAAATGTTAGTGAAAGGTCATTGTGTGTTTTAGTACAGAAAAAAAAAGTCTGCAGCAATGACAGTCTTTCCTTAACCCTGGCCAACCAGTCTGGACCCTGGATTCTGGTGCCTCAGTCCTGCACCCTGTGCGTCCACCATCCACCCCGTCCTCCTCCCCGAGACTCCAGCTCCAGCTCAAACAAACGAGTCCGAACATAATCCAGCGATTATGTTTGTCAGCACAATGTAATTATGAAGGCTAATTAGTTGTATATAAACATAATCTCTAGGAGACAGGGTTAGTTATTAACCACTTATGTATTAAAGGTTTATAGACTACTTATACATACTAAACATTGGGAGTTACAGTAAAGTGTTACCGTGGTTACTGGGTAGCACACAGGTCTTCATTGTGCCTGGCTGACCCGAGTGATGCCTGGAGAGACTGGTCCTGGCAGGTGACTGCTGCCTGTCTGGCTTTGCCCTCTGTGGATGATCCTGACTGCTCACACACAGCACTGCCACCTCTCCGTCTCCGTGGGGATGGAGGACCTCTTAGTGGGTTATCTTAGGAAACCACCACTTGCAGCACCATTCAGGTTCAAGTTTTCACAGCAGTAAAAGAAACTTCTCTTTCCCCAGAAGGCAGCAAACGGTCCTATAATCTAATTTTTAAGTATCTTATATAAATTAAGTATCTTGATCTTAGAATTCATTTCACCTTCTCTCTCTCTGGCTGCACTAGATATCGGCTGGTTTATTTTTTTCTCGGTGAAGCGGTTTATGACGGGCAGCGTGTCCTGCGGCTTGTTGTTTTGTGTTATTTTTCCCACAGCTGCTGAAAACCTGTATTTATTTTGAAAGCGAAACCTATGATAAAGTTACATAAACAAGATCACAAGAAAGATGATTCAGTCAAACACATCGTTAGACATAAAAATTCAGGCCAGGATATTTTTTAAAACATCAGAAAGTAAGAGGAGTGAAGAAGTGGAATGAGTAAATTCAAGTTGTGTTCAGCTTTATTCCAGTTGCAGTCCGAGGTACTTGAAATCAAATGTCTCCCAATCTATTGTTGGTGCATGGTGCTTTTGTGAACTGGTGTCAGCTGTGTTGGATAGCCTGGCCCTGTAATGTACAATATATCTTTATGAAGAAACAAGCAGTGTTCCAATGCAGGAGTACAATGTGAATTTTAAGTTTATGATCTCTTTGTTTAACATGAATTTTGCATCAAACTTGCAGCAGTTGCAGCATCAGATAGGGAAACAAAGGCCAGACTGCAATAGGACGAGCTAATGATAGCACACTAGTGAAGCACCATCTTCACACCCAAACTCTCGGACACGGGTTTTGTCCCTGCTGCCATCCCAGCATTGAACAGACTGACGATGTTGTGTGGTGGGATGCATGAAGTATTTTTTTAGACTCTGCGTACTCTCTGCCGTATCCATATCTGTGTGTTTCTGTGTTGAATTGACTGTGAAAACAAATCTTCCTCTGGGACAATAAAGTCTAAATCATCCACAAGAATAGTTTGAGTGCTTCCATGAAGGAAGTGTCTAAATCTGCTGTAAGTAAAGGAGGCAAAACCCTTGGAAAGCTTCTTCTCAAGCAAAATGGGCTGATTGACAGCATCAGAAACCTCGGAAACAAATGCAAACAGTGGGAACGAGAAGGCTGGTGTTGAACAATGATGTGGTAGCCTTTATTCTTCTTAACTGCTCTATATGCAGTATCTCCCTACAGCTCCCTACAGCTCCCTGCAGTGCCTGGAAGTTATTTAACTTAAGGTTATATGACTACATCATAAAATTACGTCATAAAATGTTAAACATATTCACCCATGATAATATTTGACCCTGGTTTATGCATTAGACTATGCGGTACCACCGTGACAGTTGATTCCTGATGTCTCCATGTAAAAACACTTAGGGTAACAGTTTCCTCAGGCTCGACTGGTCACAAATGCATTTCACATTTCTGTTGCTGAGAACGGAGATTTGGCTCTTTTTCAAGGCAGACATTTATATAAGCAGATGTTAGACATTTATGAGGAAATAAGTAATAAAGCATTTATATCCATATCCTAACACAGAATTGTTAAAGTCATTTAAGAAATATGTGGTTTGGCTGGATGTGTCTCGGGCCTCTCTGTGCCGTGTATTTACATTCAAGTCTAAGCAAACACTGCAACAGTAGATGAATTACACTTCATCATTGCACCATTATACATCAATAGGATCAGAATGGAAACAGTAGTGGCCTGTTTGTTCTCTTCAAAACTAAAAAATGCTTGAGGAGAATTAAACAATTTAGTTAAAAACCAAACAATTTGCAGGTCTGCAGTAAAGCTGCTGCACTTACTTTTCCTGTCTGTAGGTGGCGCATGTTGACGAGTGGAACAGCAGGTCTGCTGCATCAGCCACTCACTGTTTTAATCTTACATAAACACAAGTTCCCCTCATCACTTCTGCAATTATTTCTTTTTCTTTTCTTTTCTTTTTTTTTGACCTCTCTCATTGTTTCCTTCACCTTGTATCATCCTTTCTTTAGTAAGATGGGAAGATGTGTTAACAATATTGATCATATTATATTATTATATTAACAAAACACAAAGCTGGGACAATTGTGACAATCTGGAATTGTAAGTAATTAAAAAATATACTGACAAAACCTATTTACTGATTAAATGCAGATCTTTCACACTTTCTCGTCCCTTTTAATAGAAATAAAGACTTTTTTTTAAGGAATTTTCTGCTCTTGTATTTTATTCCTTCTTGTCTTTTCCCTTCTATCTGTCACTTGAAGTAAACCTATTGATATTTTGATTGAGCACCTCTATAATGGTGATGGTGACAGTTGATGCTGACGGCAGGATCAGCAAACCTCGCTTTGCCAAAACGGTGTAAAACGCTTTTAAGCGCAGGTATTGTCTTTGTCCCAGATATCCACAAAGTGTACAGAAGCATCATCATCAGGCTTCATCCTCGATAATCATCACATAGACCCAAGTGTCATGCGTCGGCAAGGTGAAAAGGTTTGATGTTCTTTGCCTCTGGGCAACTCCACATCAGAAATGTCTACAGGGGACTTTTCTGGAGGGCTTTCTGTACTCTGAGTGTTGTGAGATGAGTGTGTGCTGCATAGTAAACGCACCGTTCACATCTTTTACACATAAAGTGACAGCATCTGACTTACGCTACCCTCAAGTTATTTTCTCATTAAATACAGACTCCTACCACTGAATCATTAAGTTGTAAATGAGGTAGCGGAGCCTTGGTCTTCCTAAATGAAAACTCCCATCACATTTATGCCACAGTCATATTCAGTAGATCTATGACTTGGGTTCATTGGTATGAGCTAGTAGCACCTCGTGCATCACGAAGTGTTGTAAAAAACCCCAAACACATGTGGAGGTGAAGCTTTTATCAATTAGATGGAATGTAAATAATCGTTTGGCGGTTGAAATAATTACAAAGCGACTCACTCACTAGTGAAGTTGAAAGCGAAGTCAGGACCTCACAAGCTATTTAAGACACTGCGGGCTATGCCTGCACAAGCTAAACTCTCCATGAGCCAAGCACTAAGAAGCCAATAAAAACAGCCTCATTTAAGCTGCAGTTAGTTGGCACACTGTGCTTTTCGGATGAAAACAGCCTCTACGCCCTGTCAGCTTCATGCAGTGCATGTACAGTGTGCAAGCTGGGCAAAAATCAGAGTTAGACGTGAAGTGAAGTCAGTTCTTGTTCTTTGAACAGAAGGCCTAGACTCTGTTTAAAGGATCTGACAACGCCAAAGTACAATTTCAGCCACTATTATGAATCTATTTAACAACTACGTCCGTGGAAATATTAAACATGGAGTCCTGTGTTGCTACACAAACCTATTTTTATCTGCTGTTATCCAGAGCTTGACGACGATGCTGAGCCCCTGTTGAATGTTTCTACAGACTGCTGGGTGGCTCAGCACGGAGCAACTGCGTTGCTACAGAAACAACCACTTAGCTTTTGTGTCATTGGACAGATTGGCTGTTTGTTTTTGTGGCATTCATTAACCTCAAGCTCTTCAAACCTGTTGATTAATTGCACCGCCACTACTGAGACTCACTCTGATTGTAAGAACTTTACTTGTTGGGGTCACGTGACTTTTGTCAGACAGCAGCGGGCGGTCACTGACGCACAAGTCCCATCATGCTGCTGTTACCCATTCACGCCAACACCTGAGGGAGCGAGAAGGCTTTGATGCCATTTCAGACAAAGAGCGAGTGGATAGTTTTTCTTTTTTTTATATTTTCTGCATTTAATAATTCTGCAACAGTTTTATATTGGAATGTTTGATCTTATCTGAGTCAGACTTCAAAGACATTTTTATTAAGAAAACTTCAGCGGTTGATACAGTATAAGAAACCGTGAAGTGAAGAAGTAAATGCCAAATCGTCTCAAGAGAAAAGGGAAGCGGAAAACCAGAGCAAAGCTTTCGATTGAGGGCTGTGTTTCGTCATTGTGACATCAAAGGTTATTCTCTTGCAACATGCTGAATATTGAAATCCTGATTGTAAATCTCTCAACAGGTTGGGACAAACGTCTTCACTGGAAAACAGAAGATCTCCTGCCACACGGGGCAGGCGTCAGTCTACTGACATGATCGTCTCTACTGGATAGCTGCCACAGCTGCACCGCATTAAGGACAAAAAACATGATGCAATTGTTTCATTAATTGCAACATGAATTGCAGTAACTGCAGACACAGTTTTCGATTTCATTTATATTTCAGCATTTTAAAAAAAGTTTCCAGAGAAACGTGAGATGGCAAGAAGAAATTCTTAGTTCATGTTTGATTCAGAATATCTACTTTAAGCAGCTTGAGTACAATAGGACTGCCATATATTTAAAACAAAGTCAAAGCATCTTGTCGTAATCATTACTAATTTAATTTAGTTTTTATGTTGCTCAGCCTTAATGTTCACACCATGTCCAGAGATCAGGGGAGAAACTTGGCGCCAATACTTGGTGGATTTTCAACACTCACTATCAGGGAGTGTTTGCAGACATAGCAGAACATCAGTAAACACTCTCAGAAGTCTCAGATGCATTTGGTGGAAAGAGCGCTCATTTAAACAATAGCTGAGTCCCACTTCAGGGACTGGATCCGCCAAAGTCTGCATTCCGAGACAGAAGACATCATAACAGCTCGATCAGGCCTGTCCTGTACCAAGGCAGCCTTCTTTCTCCTCAGTTCGGAGCACGCGAGTGACTGCATTGGCTCATATTTAACATTTACAGTGATCATCAGTCACCGGTAAATATTTCGCTGGAAGGTGTCAAGTCAAATGGGCGTATTCTCAATTAACCTGCTACTCTGGCCTGCTGCGGCTGAAGGGATGCAACTGATCACAGAAGCTCTGAATTTTATAATCATCTTTGTTTAATATAGATGGACGCAACACGACCAACACCCAGGCCAGAAAATACTTGTTTCTGACTCCACTTGTGTTCAGACCACCTTTTTTTGGAAGGTGGTGCAGGTTCAGTTTCAGTTATTAAAAGGCAACCAGTCACATCTTCTCCATTACCACTGAAGCCATGTAAAAGGGTCTACATGTTGATCTTGGTATGATTTTTAGGTTTGATGCCACAAATAAGCACAACTTGTAAGTTTCTCCGCTCGGCAACAGCAGCAAAGGATAAAGCAGTGAAAGATACCTTCCACACACATTTTCTGACACGATATTAGTCAAAGCTCCTCAAAAATCTATCTTTTTTCATTCTAGGAACATGAACGAGAGGTAAATGAGTTTAAACACTACCCCTCACAGCCTTCAGATAATCACAGCTGAAAATATGCACCAACACCTGCAATATCTGCTAGATCTGCTCCCCCGACAACTGCTGAGGGGAACACAGCTGGTGATCAAAGTCAAGCGCCCCCCTCAGCGCCCCGACCGGGCATTTGTGGATAAAAACGGCACCACAGAACATAAAGTGAATAGACAGAAACGTAAGCAAGGAAGAAAAATGAGACATGCGCTGCTAGTCCTGAGTTTAAAAAAATGTAAAAACTAGAAAGAGGCTACACATGGCATCTAATGTTGTCTTTGGTCTCCATTCAAAGTGCATGTTGCCCACCATTATGTTTCAGAAATGGTGGTATGTTCAAACATTGCTCCTTCTTCCATAAAAGGAGACCAGCCAGTCTCTGTTTACAAGGTTATGTGATGGGAGAGTTTATTTTAGCTTCACTCAGGACTTAATTTGAAATACTTGTCCACATTGTTAAGAGAGAGAGGAGACACAGTGAAGGCTGACTTATCCAGAGCTCGGCTTCGCCGTGAGTCTCGTTCAATAAAATCTAATATTCAAGCGCTGCCTTTAAGTTCCAGTTCGTGCAGTGTGCCCGACTGATTTAAGCGAAGACAAACATTTGCTTCAGATTAGTGCTGCGCTGATGCTATCAGCGCTGATGTTGGGTGTACCTCGGATAATTATGAGCGATGCTGTGTTGAGATTTTCCAGAAGCTGAATGACTGGAAAGTCTGCAGGAAAGAAGACGCCCCATGTCATCAAGCGAGGCTGGTTTCCTAAATTTGTACACCTTCGCTACTAGAGCGTAAACTGACCCCGTCCGTTGTGTTTTGTTTTTTTTTTTCCCCGGCGACCACATCAGTCGAGTAGATTTTTAAGAACTGGCTCAGCGGTGCCTCGACATGAATGAGACATTTAGAGGACTGCTGACTGGGGCCTGTGTTGGGCCTCGCATGCGGTCTGTGGCCCTCATTTCAAACCGTGTCAAAAAAAGGAAAACAGGATGCGTAAACCATTTGACTCGGCCCATTTGTGCGTGTGACTAAAAGTGAGGCAATGGGGCAAGTCCAGGCTTGTAGGAAAGAAAATAATTCACTGCTGGTCAGAGTCTGTGCCTGCTGCGCCCCATCCGCGACCTGATGCTCTGCTCTTGAAATGCAAAGCAAACTTTGCACCAAAAGCTTTCACACGATCCTGCGTCTGTGACCCTTCCTGTGAAACCACACAAAGAATTCTAGTTTTGTTTCAACGCCACAATTTCACAAGGAGATGCTGCAATTAGAAACAGTTCCTCTTCATCTAACACTGGGTGTCATCTTTTTGTCTGGTGATTTTTCATGGCAAAATTTTAACTTTAGGGCATTTGTAGAGAACTTTGTAGATAACAGCAAAGATGAGTTCTACTAATCTCTGTAAGAAACTCGTGCTTGAATAAAAGATAAAAACGTATTCTGGTAATGTGCTTATTTTACTTGATTTGGTCATTTTCCATTTTGTCTGTGTACATAATAAAAACCCGGAGATCATACATGCTTGCATGGGAAATGCAACTTAACTCTGTTACTCTTATGCATCTCTGAAATATCACTACTTTGAAAAGTCTTCTTTACATAGTGCAACATGACTCCCTTTCACCCTTAGAAAGAAACACAGAGTGACATCTTTGTCTGGTGACTGACAGAGAGCTCCTGTGTTTAGTTCATACTCTGATGTAAGTGTTAACACGGAGCAGTGGTGACAACAACAAAACCAAACATTATTTCTTGAATATCGGCATGTTTTGGCACATTTTAGCCATTTGGAGAAGATGCTTGGGTGCACTGCTTGCTTATTGCCCTGTAAAACCTTTGTGCCTTTACATTGACAACCTGAAATTTGGTGCACAGAAAATTTAGGATTTAATTTAAATAATGAATAATGAATGATATAATCTTATAACAGTTGATCCCAATGGTTAGTAAAATTCAGCTCTACTTTGAATGTTTGTCATACAAGACTCAAGCTTCAGTCATTAACCTCTTAACCTCCATTCGCTTTTCATTGTTTATAATAAAGCCACCCAATCGGATACTGTTATTTCAGTAACACTTGTTACCATTTGAGTCAGTATGGTTAATTGAACAGCAAAATACACTATAATCTGTAACTCAAATGCATATTAAATGTCCAACATATGGAATAAAGTGTTAGTTTAAAAACAAAGAAAATGGATAACACTAATCAGCTGTTTGTCCTGAAGTGTCAGGTAGAGTCTGTGTGGGTGTCTGTCAGTGTCCAGTGGTGGGATTCGGGTCCTCTGGCAGCCACAGGGAGCTCAGAGTGAAAGATTACGCACAGAGCCCTGGGAGATGATGTGACCTTTACCACGCAGGGTCATGTGGAGCACGCATGTGTCACCTGTGTGCCCACAACAGATCAGTCACCCTGCACTGACAGCTCCACCTTCATATGCACACATTTCTGGGACACACACTCTGTTTAGTCTGCAGCCCCCAATTCTGTGGATGTAATAAGTGAGGAACAGTTATCTGATGTAACGTCTCTTTGCAGCCCCAGAAATTCAGGCTGATAAAACTGTATTTTATTATTTAATAAAATCAGCACAACTTTATTGCTTAACTTTTAGATATGTGGCTAAAAAATCACACGTCTAACTAAGGATTATCTTAGTTAGACATGTCGATGAGCCAGCGTGCACATACCTACCTTGGGCGCTGCAATCGGCACGTCCACATTACAAAACACCATGATCATGTTATTAATTACAGCTATGATATATCAAATGTCTGCTTTGGCTTATGCATAGTTGATCCTGATAAGTCCACCTTAATTACCATGTGTGAAAGCTTACACATTCATTTCAATAATTCATATTAAACCCTGATCAAACCCATTCCTGTTGTCAAACTGCTAAAAAAATGTCCTTTTTGTTACAATATAACCATTAGCTAACATGTACAATGGTATATATAATTCACGCTGTTGTCACAGACTCCTGAGGACTGTGTCCTTGGCGTGTAGCCTGCGTTGGAGAAGTTGTGTTGCATCCTAATGAATTCTGTTTGACTGTTCTGGCTTGGAGCCAAAGCATCTTTAGAAACATTTCTTTCACTCCATGAAATTCTATCTTAATACTTTTATTTATGCCCTTCAGAATAATAAAACAGCATAGAAAAAGGCTGAGAAAAGAGAGCGCTGCCTTCCCCTTGGTTTGAATTCAACATTAGAGACTCTCAAAGTGTTCCTGCAGGGTTAGAAAAACACACTGCCAATTAACTGGATGACACAGGAATCAGTGACTTTTGACCTTGCTCTCTATTAAGGATGCATTTCCCTTCCAGCCGTCGGCGGTGTTGGATGTTTGTGAGAAATAGCGTCAGCTGTGAGCGGCTTGTCAGAGCACATCAGTCCCGGACCCTCTGTGTATGCCACCATGTTGCGTGTGTGTGTGTGTGTATTGTTGGAGATTTGCTATGACATGAATGTAGCTCACACGCTATCGCTGGCCCAGATGTGCTTGGGGAAGCTGCTCAGTCTGATTGCATTTGCTAAGTGATTTGGAAGTGACACACTGGAGGCAGAGGAGGCGACAACTTCCTGGACTCAAATGCAATTTACACCTGATGACTTTGAAAATGTTGATGTTTGCTACAGAACCTAAATGCTGAGCTTGTACTTTCAGTACATTCAGGTACAGTAGTCCTCTGAGTCTGTGGTTCCTCAGTTTGGTAAAACTGTGGTATATACTGCATACTTAGGTATTTGATTTATGGCAGGATGTTTAATGCAAAGTGTATTATAGAGTCCAGAGTAAATCCAAAACCCTTTCATCTTGGTGTGGTAACGTGGAGCGGTTAAACGTTAGACGTAATGAGGAGATGAAGGCTGAAATGGGAGACATCTGTCAAATGACTCAACCTATAGTATATTTAACGTGCAGCTCTGCTCTGCTGTGCTGCTTTGTAAATGATTTCCTGACCCATGATTAATACTGCACTAAAGTCGAGGACCTTACATTCCCAGCAACAACAGCCGTTCCTCTGAAAACCGCTACTGCAGCACCCTATAATTATCAAAACATAACATGCACCCGTCAATTTGGCCTTTCCATCCATATACCGTGAACCAATTAGGGATGCTGGAGATGTCATCTGGATGGGGCTGCCATATTTTCCCCATCAGTCAGTGCTCAAAGACCCAGCGCGGATATAAACGACCTCAACTTGCGATCGATTCCCAGGCTGCACGTCGAAATTTATAGTCAGTTGCCAGTTATAGGGGATGGAGGGTTGCAAATGCGAGCGCTCTGCAAAGGCTGTAGTGAATCTTCCAAGACTTCCTCTTGTAGATGGTAAAATAGGACAGGACTGGAACACTTCCTTTTCTGGATCACATCTGCTTTTCTTCTGCAGCACAGATGAAGAAGTTTTAGACTGAATATGTTTTTCTGAGTTTGTTTGCAGGATTACTTTGACATTTTCAAATGCGGCTGTTCATTTTCTCACCAGACGTCTGTCACAAAAGTTTCTATATCTGTATCTCCATTGTTCCTAAAATGGCTTGTTGGCATCACTAAAAATTACCTTTTTTTAACCAGGGAAGGCCTTTTGAAATGACGCCCTGATACCATCACATCTAAAAATGACAATTCATATAAAACAATAAAAACTAAATTATAATACTTATAAAACAATAGAGGTACACAAAGGATGCAGAAAATTACTGTTTAGCTATATCTGGTGCAATACATGCATTGTGCACTGTCCCATTAGCATTATACCCTTGCACAGTTCCACTGTCATTAGCATTCTACGTGCAAGCATAGCTAACTATGGGCTTGCAGTGAGGTGTGACCCATGATTTTATTGGGGGCATGCTAACAGAACTTGCATTCACTTCAGGGAAACCACTTGGAGAACAGATACAACAACATAAAAATGTCACAATATCCCATGATTGTTGGGGGAGCTGGAATTAAAATGTCAGCTCTACTTTGAAGGTGAGCTGAGATTCACATGTTTGAAGGTGGTGTATCTGCACTTTGCAACGGTGCAGTCTAGGAATAGTTTGAAGAGATGGGAAATGACAGAGATAGGTGGAAGCTTCAAGAGCACGGTTGGTACCGCTGTCGGCTAAAGTGCTGGTGGTTGAGATTTGAGACATGGCCAGAGGGTTTGTAAACCCTTGGGAACGGACGAGTGTGGCAGATGGATTATTCTCAATATTCTGCAAAACCAGCAGAAAGAAAGCGGGTGGGCAAGCATCCAAACTTAAATCTGTAGGGCCGATGTCCATTTGCCAGTTGTAGACAGCATGTAGACAGAATGAATGGAGGACTTAAAGGAATAATGGACCTTTTGGGGAACACACTTCCCTCTCTGTACACTGATAACTTCGCTGAACATAAAGATTGGAAACAGGGGTCAAAAGATGGCAAAACTTGCCCATAAACATGCACTAATTAACATGCCATGTCACATTTGTTTAATCTGTACAAAAACAGATGTTTAGACATGATTAAATGAGCAATTATCTGGTTTTTACAAGGGGTTATTTGTGGGACTATTTCTTATCCTTCCACAATGACTTCCTCGAGTCTTGCCTTCACAAACCCGCAGAGACTTGAAGAAGTTAATTGGTTGTTAATTAGTGAGCTGTGGAGGTGCTAGTAGGCGATTTTGTTACCTTGGGATGGATTTGGGCCAAGTGTTTCTTCCTGTTTTAGGCTGCTGCTGTTATTCTCGTTTAAAACAGACAGATATGAGGGTGGTATTCAACTTTTTATCTCACTCTCTGCACGAAAGTGAAGAATCTTCTTTCCCAAATGTCAAAAGGTTTCTTGAAACAACACAACAAAATAGCCAACTTTAGTAAAGATCATTAGGATCACCCAGTGTTGCGTGATAATAACAGATTGTGGGGGCAGAACAAACCATTATCATTTTGGGCGCTGTTTGAGCACAGTTTTTCCTGACCTTGAAATACTCTTTGCCCGTCTGTTTGGTGTTTTGCTGCTCGGCGCTGAGCACACGGTGCACAGAGGGGCAAACATGTGGGAGGTTCATTCAAATGAGGCAGTGCAAGGCAAGATGCTGGTATATTGGTGGAAATTTATCAACTAACTTCTTAACTTAATATCAGTGATTTGAACACTGTTATCCACTGCTGCAGTATGCTGTGTGAAAAACCTCTCCTTCCTTCATTGCATCCTTGTAGAAATCTGAAGGCAGCAGGACAAATATGCAGACATGTTGTAGATTTACACGCAGTGCCGTTACATACAGCCGTCCACTGTGCTTAAATCACATGCAAATGACACCTGGCTAGAGCAGAATAAACACACGCCCCTGTTACGACTTGGTATTCTGCCTGTTAAAGTATGTGGGAGATGCCGGATTACCGGGGCTCATTAATCCTGTGCGTGCAGATTTGTGGTGCTGTGTGTTCACATTGTGCTGCTCTGCACCGTCCACACATGCTGAGCTACTGCTGTCATGCCTCCGTGTGATTGGCGCAGCTGTTTCAAAGCAAGTGATGCTTTGAAACACCAGTGATGTGACTGGCTGACAGCGGGCCTGTTAATCAAAACACCTGATTTACATTCACCTTCACCCAGCTCTTTTGCACTTTCCACTGCGGCACATACATGAATTGGAGTAGCTGGTCCACCCACACAGTACGTGGCCTGCTTTGCACTTCTGTCGCACTTGCATGACTGAAGTTGCACTCCTTTGTCTTAATGTTGCTTATCCAGAATTATCCATTCCCAATATGCACAGAAATGTTGTAATTCAGTTTAAAGCATGTATTTCATCGTGACTGATGAATTCAAATGCATTTGTATGAGCAGTAAGGGAGTCAGAAGACAAAAACGATGCAGCCTCCACATCTTCCATTGACAGAAAAATGTCAAGGACAACTCTGACATCCGTGAGTTTGGCTTTATTATTTTCTCAAATATTGTGTTTAGAGGTGTAGGAGGCTCCATCTTTGCAGCTGTTTGGACATGAAGAGGAAAGGTCAAACCTGTAAATTATTGGAGGTTAGTGCTGTGATTTCATTAAACTTGCCTTTGTAGGAGCTGAGTGTGTTTGTGCCCGTTGTGCAGATGATTCATGCGTAGAGGAGGCAGAAAGAGACTGTCATTGTGCCTCAGCCTTTGATCAGAGCCAGTGTCAAACTCAAAAGCATGAAAAGACGTCACCGAGTGAGATTCTGTGCATTTTGTTATTTGGCGAAACCTGTGGTGCTTAGCAACCTCTGGAGAAGTGTCTGCACTACCTTGTGAAACGTACTTCAGAGTGAGTTTCTATTCACACGGCACTTGTCTATGTCTGTTCAGCCCACAGTGGCTGTTAGCGCTCACGCTAATTACTCAGGTTTTTATTTTTTCAAGCAGAACATGCGAGTCGGTGGCGGGTTAAGAGTTTGCTTTTCCTCAGAGACAAAATGGACTAAAATTTTGTTACTTTAGTTAAGTAGAGACACTTAAACTGCACCACGATGCTGCGGTCGAGCCTCACTGAGGCTTTGGTTTCACAGCGAAGGAGGCAATGGGCAGAGGGGCATGTGGGTGAAGGGTGGCAGCATCAAGTGCTGGATTGTAGTTACACACATCCACACACACACACACACACATGCAAACACACTAAGAGCCAGACCAACTGCCCATGCCGTGTCACATCGTATGCCAGTGCAGCGAGGTTTCCTCTGCAAAGAAACACTGCAACGACTATGGAAGGCAGTCTGCTTAACATTATAAAAACCACACCGGGAGTCGGCGGGTTTATGCAGTAGCATCTGGCGTCACCGCAGATGCCTGCTAGGGCGCACATTAGATCAGAATAATTGGCCAGGACAGCAGCGTGAGATGGACAAATGAGAACCTCCTCCTGGGTGACCTGATGGCCAAGGGGGAGAGTGAACAACACTGCTCAGTGTCTGATAAGGATCTTGTGAAATAAAGAAAAAAATAGTTTGGGCTTAAGGGAGAAGTGCTTAGAATCTAGGCTTTAAGTTAATGCTTGTAATGTTATGTGGGAGAAAATTACAGTAACTCACAAGCACAAAATCCTAAAATCCTCTTGGTTAAAAATATGACATGTGATGTTCATTCTCTGCTGCTCTCCCTCTCTCACTCACATACTTAGACTCACTATAATTCATAAGCTCACTCATTCATGCACAAAAGCAGCAGATAACTCTGTGAGCCCAGATTCAACCTCACCAACACACTGAGAAGAGACACTGAAGGTTTCCTGATTCTTTCTGATTGGTATAGTTACCCACTGTGATGAATGAGATGAAGGTTTGTTTGTTTGCGTACCAATTAGGCAAAAATCATGTGGTTCAAGAGTGGCATTTAGGATAGAGGTTAATTTTTGTCTTACAGGGTCGCACAAACAGGGAAAACTCACCAGCTCCTTTGGTGTGATTTTAATACCAAATGGAAGCATTAAAGAGCCTCATCAGGACAAACCTGGATAATTAAATGGGTAATCAAACTGGTAGCATGCTTCATTTTTGTCACATTTCTATGCAGACGATGCCATGTTAAAATCACAACTCAGGGCCAAACTCTACTGCAGAGAATCATTTGGTGTGCCTCATTTGCTTTTAACAGCTGGAAACACATCAAACATGAACAAATCTTAAAGAAGGTTGTTACTGTCCTGTCATTTTATTTCCACTTGGATTTTTACAATGTATTTATTGTGTTCATTTAAGTTTCCTTTAAGTCTTAGTTGTGGATTTTCTGTAAACTGCATTTAGAGGCATGCTATAAAGAGAAAATGACTTACTGCTATGAAAGCCTCTGTTTTGTGTTGAAAGAAAATCTGATTTATAATTTAAGGCAACGTACCACAAGCAAAAGGCCTTCTTATCCCCCCACCAGCACTTCATTTAAACCTAATGACTTTACTGTATTCTGCTGAGAGGAATATGTAACTACATATCATATCATTTCCAAATATTACCATCAGTTCTGTGGCCAGTGACGTCTCTGAACAGGCGTTTTTGCTTTAGGATCCTGGTTTATGCAGCCACTTGGAATCGGTTTTGCTGTTCTTTGTTGTTGTTTAAGATCGTCTTCTGTGTTGAGCGTGTTCACTGAAAGTACAGTAGCTCCACTTCGAAATGGAAGAATTTATTTTTGATGTTCAGTACAATGAAATACACAAACAATTACTGCAAAAGTAGAGATAAATAACTTTAGCATACAGAAAATGACAAACATCCAAGACACGATGGCAAAGTAAATTTGCTGAGAATGAAAACTGCTGGCTAATGCTTCTGTACAGTGACATGTGTAGCAAAAAAAGAGACATTTTGGACCTAAATTTCCCTTTCATTAATCAAATAAATATTTAATATGAACAATCTCAAATGTAGCAAGAATTTTCTTTACGCTCGGCATTCCTGAAGCAAGCAGATTTGACATTGCTGAGATGGGTCAAATGATGAGAAGACCCAACCGATTCCACATGTGCAACTTTTATCCTCTCTCTGAGAATCTTTGGTAGAAAAGGCATGATAGTACAGAAAAGAAATGTAAATGGCATATTTACACATAATACAGTCTTATTAGCAGGGCATTTCAGAGATGCTGCAGCTGCGTTTCACCACAGATTAAATCTGTGTTGGAAGAGGAGAGGAGGAAAGGAAAACTGCTCTTAAAAAAGCACCTTTCTTTGCCTTGATGGTAATAATAGAGGGGCAGCTGGAGCCAGCTCACTTATAGACATAAAAAGTACATGAACAAAGAAGCTCCCATTTGCCGTGACAGTATCGGCCCACGCTGGCTGAACTTAAAAAAAAAAAGACCTCAAGAAGAAGAGGCAAAAATGCCTCAATGTTCTTATCTCTGAGGAGCAGAAGAATATAGTCTTCAGAGCACATAGGTAACAGTCCAGATCTGCTCCAGTGTCTTTTTGTCTCTCTAAAATGCACTCTGAGCACACTATTGGCATTCCACAGCAGTCGAATCCATTCAGGAGATTTATTAGATTCCAGTCTGTTCTGCTTAATCCAATTAGCGAAAGGACAACAGGATAAAGGGAGAATCTTGTTAGCTTCCAGTGGAAGTGAATGAGATACAGAGCATCGCAACGGCAGCGGAGGTTCATTTCGAGCATCCTGCGTGATTCCATTGGCAGCTGTTACACATGTTGGAGGTCAGTCCCAGTCGTCTTTGCACACACAGGCGCACTCCTCATGGTGCTCCAAGGGCACATCAGTCATGGACTTCTGCAGGCCTCGGCCGCCACTCCGGTGCTTCAACAGTAGAACCTGTCAGAACGGAGGACGCTTTAGTTAACAGATAGACATTGAACACACCTTTTGTATATTTATATACATCCACTATGGACAGATGGCATCTATTGCATGTCTGTCCATTCTTTGAGAGGGATCATCCTCTGTCGCCCATTTTTTTTTAATTAAAGGGGATTTTTGGTAAATTCTTTTAAATCTCAGAGAGAATCTAAGGACAGAGGGTGTGGTATGCTGTACAGATTGTAGGGCATGTTCAATGGGTAGGGTATGTACAAATGTGCCTCTGCATTTCTGAACACAGACAATTGGATTTTAACACATTTCAAGCTTTTAAATATGATAAATTGCACAAGTCTTAAGATAATTTGATCATTTGCTGATAATACCAGGGTCTTAATCTCTTCACATGCTTCCATTTCTGGCTTTCAAATCTCCGTTTCAATGTCATACAGGTGACTGGCATTACATTTCACACAAAGTATGCAACTGACATGAAATAACATGACTATAGCACTCTGCACTGTAATGTCAGAACTGCTTTTCTTGGAACCTTGCTGCAACAGTTGTTAGGGTCCAGGATTCCTCCCTGGTGTGAGCTGTTTGTCTCTCTCTGTCGGTGTGTATGGGTGTGCCTGCTTCATTCAGGGCACGGTGACCTAGTTTCCTCCTCCCGCCTACTCACCTGCACACCTGCTGCCGATCAACTCATCAACTTCATCTGTGCCCTTCACTCTATCTTTGCCAGATCCTCCTGTGTGTCATAGTCGTACTACGTTCGGCCGACTCTTAGTTCTCTGCTTGCTGTCTTTGAACATGCCTAATCCTCTTTTACATCTCTTTTAGGTCCATTGTCTGCTGCATTCCTGATTTTCCTGCTACGCCCTGATCCTCGTCAGCCTGCAGTGTTCTTCCTGCCTCTCTGATTCACAATGCACAATCCAGCCAGCCCAGCACCATCGCTCCGGATTTCCACCACCACCTAATCTCATAATAAATTGCTTTTGGATGAACTTTTACATGGTCTCTGAGTCTGAGTCCCAACTGATTACCTAAAACTTAACAACAGCAGGGCCTGGGGTAAAAATGGAATCGAATACAAGTATGAAGCTCAACAGATTCCCAGTCTGTTACATGATGCTGGAACAAGGACATTTTGGTTAAAGGGTGGAACTAGGAAAGGCCACAGGACCACAGGATATGCACAGCAGATTCAATGTTTCCTTGTGTCTTATATATACAGATGATAACTTCGTCTAAGAGCTCTAAGAGAGATCAATCAGAGTCTTTGCTGCTAGTTGAGAAAAAGCTCCTGGACTCCTTTAAACATAGTAAGCTGCAACAAGCAAGATCTGTTTGTAATCTAACACCTCAGCTAATGCTGGTATGATGTTAATACCCTTGTATATTTTGCTATTGGTTTTCTCGTCGGTTTACTCTGGGCATCACCTTCCACCGTTTTCTCAGAGCAGATAGGAGGCTACGTAGGTTCCTTATTATTGCAAAAAACAAAAAAACTGTTAAGGCTACTGACTGAATGCTTCTTTAATCTCGTAAAAGACCTACCCAGAGGTGGATATTCAAAACATTAGTCTCAGAGCTTCTGCCAGTTGGAAATATAGTGTAGTAAAATTATTAATCCATAATTTCAACTCTAAAATTACCAAGACTTCAGGTAAATGTCTCAGGATTATTTACAGCCTCCATGTTTCTTGTACTTCAGGATCCAGCTGACATTTACCTCATGGTATTTCTTGGTGACCCTGGCGGGAACACACTGGCAGTCGTAGCAGCGGTGAGAGCAGCAGGCGCAGTTTCCACCGCAGCGCTTCACCAGGAGGCAGCTTGGCCAGAAAATGGCATCCGTCCTCTTCAGCTCCTCCCGCAGGGACACGGAGAAGTTGCGCGGGGTGCAGCTGTACAGTCGAACTTCCTCCCTCAGGAGATTGAGATCAGCTCCTCCTCAAAGACACAGAGAAGACTCGATCAGAATCACGTCCTGGTGGAACAAACTTTGCAAGTCTCACATTTGTATAACGCGAGTAGTTCCTGTTATATTTAATATTCTAGAATTACATCTTTAAATCTATGCATGGCTCTTCTGCAACCATCACTTTTGCATTTAATTTAATTGTTATGTCCAAATTGAAAATGTCCTACCTCTGGCTTTCTTATTATGGATGAAGGATTTCCCCAGCACGTGCCATGTGGGTTTGTACAACTCTTCCATATCCACCTGCCATCGCTCCGGCTCCAGGTACTTCATGACCTCCTCCACGGTGCTCAGCCCTGCCACAGCCTCTGACAACTCCTCAATACCCTGCAGGGATGGGGGGAGAACCGCAGGGACTTCTGGCTCTGATACACTCTGCAGGAAAACCAGCATGATGAGACAGAGAGAGACAGAGAAGAAAGGTCATTTATTCAGTGAGTACAGTTTTTACAGAGTTACAACAGGAAAACGTATTAGTGTCCTGCTTCTCGACTTTTGTAGGACTTGTACACTGAAAAGTTTTCCTCCTGTCGGAGCCATCTAGTGCTTGTGTGATAGACACATACTGCATCTCCCATGTCCAAAAGTGACACATTGCACCAGAGGCCTCAGGATACTTACAGACCAGATACTCTCTGTGACACTTTCAGAGCTTGCTCTAGGTTAGGAAAACTGAAACAAGACAGTTGCAGAAAAGGAACAACTTTGTCAGCACTGACAAGATGTGTTTTATTTCTACAGAGTGAAACACTGTTATGGCATAAAAAGAAGGGGAGTTTGACTTTGCGACGGCACATTTTATGTCACAGTAAGAAATTGGGTTTAAATTGGGTCCAGGCTCATTAAATGCTACAGTGGTTTGGACTTGAGTTAAACAGAAATGATGGTCCAGACCAACTGGGGCCCAGTTTAACTGTGTGTGTTAGACCTGGTAATGTGTGGAAGAGTTGAGACTGAATCATTACAGACTGATTATTCGCTCAGTACTCCCACACTAGCCAATGCACTGGATTAACGCTTTGCCACCTGATAAGAAATTGTTCATAATTTCTTGCCTGCTCAAATGAAGGTTAGATGAAAACCTAAAAAAACACTTAAATCTTCACTGGCAAATGATTTGCCACATGAAACAATGACACTACGATGCTGTGGGGAATTTATTTCACATGTGTGCCATCATTCATACAGTCCTGCTAATGGATTTTTTTTCAGCTCTGTTCTGATCTTGTGAGTCATGTATAATGTGCATTTTTTCCCACTTTTCTTCCAGTTGTGCTCTCTGTAGTTCCAAGTTATGTGTCAGATATTCCATTTAGAAGATTTCTTCGGCGATTATTAGACACTGCTTCTTTGTCGGTGGCGGCGCCTTTCCCCAGTTCCTCTTAAAAACTTTTTTTATTAACAGTGTTTTAAACAACTAGCTGCTTCCCACTACATGTTCTTCAGAGAAAAGGTACCACACAACTTGTAGGGACCTTTTCTCCCAGTACTTGTTGAAGGATTTGACACAACATCTCCCAAAACACCGACATTTGCAAAAAGTACATGAGCGATGACCATCAAGTTTGGCCAATCATTATCTGAAATTTCAGCATTAAGATTCTTTTCCCATTCCTCTTTTATATCTTTAATTCAAGTCTTTCGATTAATCGTCAATCCTCTATGTAAGACAAAGTCATATCTTAAATATCCTACCTGGTAGCTCAGCTTTTTAACTGCTTTATTAATCCTGTGTTGGAGAAACGCATTTTTTGCACTGTGTTGTTGTTATTCATTGCATACATATGCCTGAAACACACACACATGCACACATGCACACACACACACAGAGGACCTATAGACATAGGTCAGAGTGGCGGGCCGCCACATAGTCGGAGGTCCAAGCAGTTATGGGTTCGGTGCCTTGACACCTCGGCAGGGCTCAGGAGGTGAACCAGAGCCTCTCCAGCTACCAGCCACTCCGACCACAGCACTCCTTACTGTGGTCCGTGCTGGACTTGATTCGGCCAACCTCTGGTTCTCAGGCCAAGTCTGCACAAGACTGAGCCACCGCCGCCTGTTTGTAACTGCTGCCAGCTCTGTGGGAATGCTGGGTGGGTACCTGCCTCAGCTAACGTCTGTTATCTTGAATATAATAATGGGACTCCACTTATAATAACAGGGTGAAAGAAATAGCAAGGTCATCGCCAGCATTGTCGGCATCAGAGCTGCAGCAGCAAGGTACATTATGATATTCACTGTCTCCGAAATTGCTCCATGGACTGAAGTTAAGAGGCAAATAAGATTGAATGGCATCATTTTTTAAGTTGTCAAATGTGATCACATCTCTGTCGCCTCCCCTGCCCACTTTGCATAACAGCATTTGTCCCCTCAGCTCCCGTAGGCAGCGGCATTATTTGTTCCAAACTCCCAGGCCTCCAGGCTACGGCGTGCAGTCACAGAGAAGATTGATACCTGGGGTGCTGGTCGTCCCACGAGAGAAGAGGCTAATCTGTTAAACCTTTCAGTCCTGTGATGCTGCGTTTGTCCAACATGTCAGCTCGCCGGCCTCTCTAATCTTCTGTGACTGACAGGTAGAAGGCAACATTGTGACACTTACAAAAAAAAAAAAAAAAAAGCAGCTTGTGGAGCATTGAAAACATCAGCTGTTGGCAGCTGGGTCTTTAAGCTTTTGGAGAGGCAGAAATGTTTGAAAAGAAAAAAAATGATTCCAGGAATCTTCTTTTTGGTGACTTATAGGGGTGAATTAGAAAGGAATCCAGTGAGAAATGGGCGTTGGAAGAGGGAGAGGTTTCCTTTCGTCAGAGGCCATGGCACTGACGCTGCATGGATTTATGATTTGATTCTTATTTACTGCTTGTGCGAAAAACGTTAGTATTCATGGCCTGTAAAACCACCTGGACAAAAGCTATCCATCAATGGGGCTTTTATTTTATTTCAAAGTGGTTATTTCACATTAGTACAGATATCAGCCGCCAGTAGAGACAGCAGAGACATTTAAGATGGACACAGCCATTTTTCAGCTCGACTACACACAAGGGACAAGCCATTAATTAGTAAAACAGAGCAGCATGTGTCTGGCATTTTACACTGAAAAATAGGTGTAACATAGGAAATACCCTCAAGATTTATTGACTGCACAAGTTGATGCAATACACTCCAAGTCCCTTTTGGTGTTGACTTTAAAATGAGATGCCAGCGGTTTGACATGGCTGCACCACAGGCTACAAAAATACAGCTGATGCACAGCTGTGCTCATGCCACAGATTTGACTCATTCTAATGAAGCTGCCTCCATAACCACTGAACATACTTTTGGCTTATTTGGCGAGAAAAACAGACTCAAATGTGAAAGGAATATCTGTGGAGGAAGGACCCGTCGGATAGTGTCATAGAAACTGAAGTAAGAGTGAATTGAACAGTCCTGTATTTGCAGACAACAGAGGAGAGCTGTGAGTCTTATTAGCTGAGCCTTGGCAGTGGCCGACAGCGTGGACTGGAAGCCATTAACAGCTTGTGAATGCCGACGGTGCAACACTCCCCCAATTAGCGGCGCTCTGCGAGCTCAGCTTCAGATGGAGAAGCCAAGCGACTCTTCAGAGACGCATCAAGACAGCGTGAATAAAGCTATAAGTAGCAGATGAGAGCTCGCATTTAAAGGGAAAAAAAAATCGCCAACAAAGTTCTTAAATGGACCACCAACTTGAAGCTGGCATGAACTCAGAGCAGTGTCCGTGTGTCAAGACTTCATGCATGAGCACATGCAGCGGTTGACAAGAAATCCATAAGCAAACAAGACTTTTGAATTAGGCTCAGTAAAGTCATGGCCTCTAAATGATTTAACTAGTAAACAGACAGACGCTGTTTTTAATCAACAACACAAAAACTCTGTGTTGATAAGAGTCTAAAGAGCATAGAAATAGGAATGATAAGAGCAGAGTGGGTAAAATAGCTTTAGATTAGACAGGATGCTGATTAAATGACAGATGGACCTTGGCCACTGAGGCACCACGTCCTGGTGCAGGTATTTTCTTTGTGTCTCAGTGTCTGACAGTTATTTACCCAAGTCATAAGCTTGTGCAACGCTGCTCGTTTCCTAAACGCTGACCCTGACAAGACAGGCACGCAGTGCAAAGAATGCCCTGGATCCACTGGGCCCATACATAAATAAAGGCCATGGCGGTGCAGCAGCGTTACAATGGGCAACACTGTGCGGTTCAGAATCCGGCGTTTGCTGTGTAAGAAGTCTGCAGTATGTAACAGCTGCGTACGTACATTTAGAGATTCAGGCTTCTGATCATCTCTAAATCAGTATATTTTCTTGCATAGTTCTGCACATAACTCAAACTAATTATGTTATTGAATGAGATGCTAATTCTTTAAGCGTACAAACAACTTGCTGTTGGGAAGTTAGATTCAAGGCATTAAACTAAAGCCCCAACTGGTACTATTAGGATGTTTAGTTTCCTGTCAGTTGCAGTTCATGTCAATCTTTTTTATGAAAAAATACCTGAAAGTAGAAATTAGAGACTCAGTGGAGGGAATGTTTGAAACAATGATCCAAAATATATACGTAGCAGTATAAGCAGATATGTAATGTACACAGGCAGCTGGAACAAGAGTACTGTGTACAGCTGTGTACAGCTGTGTTTTGAAAAGCGCACTTGCGTTTTAAATGGTAAAAGGCCAAATGTGTTTTTATTTTTCTCGGTGACCTTAGACAGAATCAACGTGTGAAAGCTTGTAACGTATCTCTTATCACTGCCAAACTGCCTGAGCCCCCCGGCCCCTCGAGAAATAACCTTGTTTCCAAGCTGTGATTACCTCATTTCCAGCTCTCTTTGCTCTTACACAGCACAACCACACGGTCTTATTTCTGGTAACTAAAATGGCAGGTTCGGCTAACTATGTTGAGATGAAAATTCTGAAATAGCATCTTGGGAGAGCTCTGGAAAACAATATCTTCTCTTTTACATGGAGTTGCAAACCACTTCCTTGCACAAGAGAGCTTTGAGAAAGCAACAAGGCCTGTTGTGCGTGAATAAAGTGCTTTTTTCTCTCACTATGCGCCACACACTGCAATTGAGGTTGGTGTAAAAACAGACCTCACTTTCATCATGCCAACGGGAAAGCCTCCTGCGTGGCTCTGCCAGTCATTACCATCTGCTTTAACTAGGATCCAATCTCGCTCTATTCAGGTCTGAGTGCGCAAAAATCTCCTCAATCGGTTAAAATAAACAAAGCTGGTGGAAAGATCTTCACGCCTCAGCAGCAGTGGGGTTAAATTCTGGGTTAGGACCTCACAGAGACAATGATGTATGTTTTGTTTGCTCCTTTAACCCACCACTCGACACTCCTCACGCTCCATTCAACGGACTCCTTCTCTACGATGTTTTAACAACCTCCTTCCCTCGGCCCTTTCACTTTTCCGAAAGTCCCTTCCTGTGAATTACAGGCCGAGTCTTATTTTTTCCCCCCCTTCCAATTCCATGGAAGTGGTGGAGAGGAATTATTGCTTGTTTAAATATAAACTAAAGTGCCGGCCCCTGCGTGGCACGAGGTTCCAGTAGCTGCTGGTTGACCACAGAGGAAACAGAGTGCTGCTGTTCTAGCGTGCTCCTCCTCTGTCAGAGGAAAAGTTCAAAGTGAAGCCAGACTGAACGTGCAGAGGCCAAAGCTTCCTTTAACCCCCGCCCCCTCCCGCCGCACGGTTTCCGCACCTTCCACAGTTGGAATATGAAAGACAAACCTGGCCTCTCGTTCCATCATATAGTTAGTGGTGGACATCTGAACACCACAGTGGTCACAGGAGTTCATTCATTTTTAAATCCAAAACATCCACAGTTTTATGTGATGTTTAACTTTTAAAATGTTTCTGAAGGTGTAATATTTCCGAAAGCTTTAACATGCAGCATAAAGTTATATAACATTGTATAAGCTGGATAAATGTGATGGATATCAAACCTCCATACAACAGATGGAAGTTTGTTTTACTTACTCTTTGATCAGATTGTTTCTGATTTAGATGACAATTTTGCCAATTTTACACTATTTAATTTAGGCATTTAAGTTACGTTTAAGTTTTTACATGGCTGCTTCACTTAGACTACTTTTTCTGAAGTGTTTTGCAGAAAAACAAATTTACCAGCTTATCCGAAAAGCATTGTTTTGGTATCATCCGGCACCTGGATACACATTCTTCAGATACAGTGTGTTTGCAATATGTTATTCTAGTCTGTCTATGAAATCCACTGCATGTCTGGCCTCTGTCGGTCCTCTTGAGGCTCCTTCATTCTTAATTTTTCCTGTTAATGTAGCACATTATCACAAACTTTTTATGTCAACACATGCTAAAATCATTACATCTGTGGGACTTATCGGGTGCAGTCTTAATGATTGTTCTACTGTGCAATCGTACAAAAACACTGTGGTTATTATCCATATCTTACTCATGTGCAATTCAGAATCTTCTATTGTGAAACTGAGCCATTCTTCTCAAGGCAATATTATTTTTAAGCTCCTTTTGTTTGTACATGTACATGTATACATATATATATATATAACTGTTTTTATTCTGTGTCCTTTTTCAAAATAAAATTTCCCCGGTGTGGGATCAACAAAGTTTCATCTTATCTTATTTTTCCTCATTTTAAAAGGGTTTTTTTAAGTGAAACGTTTGGTTATCAAGGGTCTAAGGATAGACAGTCTGTTATATTGTACAAGTTATAAAGCCCTTTGAGACAAATTAGCAATTTTTGATCATGTGCTGGAATTGACTCGATCCATCCCTTGTAAATAAAGTGATTAATGTGTAAAATGTCCACAAAACCACATCAAGGACCCTTTGAACATTTTACTAGAGCAAACTGCTGTCATTACATGACACTTCACTCGTCTTCAGGGATTTCAGAATTGAGTCACTCATTGTAATAGTGTCTTACTGGATTAATCCATCTCCATTAAGGCCTTGCTGTCTATTGATGGTAAATATACATTACTGGCGATTGACTGAGCGACCTTCATTGTGATAACTTGCAATAATTCAACAAAATGTAGCCTGTTGATTCTACCACCAGGAGCTTGTGCATCTAATGACTGACCCACCTTGAGCATGTCTTTATTTTGAGAAATGCAGCTTTGACACTCAGTTTTCAGCATGGCAGTGACTCCTGCGTCAGGTGGTACTATCAATGTTGTTTTGGCTTTTAGGGGTGAAGGAAGAATGCAGTAATAACGCGAAGGAGGAATAAAAGAACAAACAGCCTTTTGAAGCAGAAAGAAAGAGTTAGAGAGCGAATACAAAGCGCCGTCAGTGACCTCAGTCGCCTATTTGTGCCTGAAAGAGTTCAGTGCTGCAGGCCGATAGGGATTAATGAGGAGTAGAGCTGTTTACTTAAAGCAAGTGAACAGAACTAAAACATGACAGGTTAAAACATGGCAGTTGTCTCTTCAGTTTATCTCCGGGCTTTTGTCAGTGAGGGGATCAGGGAGGAAGGGATTGTCTGTGTGTGTGTGTGGTCTAAAGGACAGAAAAAAGCAAGTTAAAAAGAAGGAATGGGAAGAGGATGGCGCGAGACAAAGATGGCTACAGGTACCTGTCCGCAGGCACATTCATCTTTCTAGCATTTTCACTATAATCATACAAACATTGAGAACTTTGGGTGTTCATGTAAGCTCATATGCAGCTAGCTTATCTGATTCTGGACCTCTGGATCCAGCCCAGTGGACCATTCCACGTTTCTGCAAACCACGGATCCATTAAATATCACATCAGTGTTTGTACATTAGGTATCAAAGTGATGTGGTTCAGATTATTGGTTCATATGTATGAGCTGAGTTGTCCTCATCAGGAGGAGGAGAGGATGGTGGCAAGACAGCTTGGCCCGTATTTACCATTTTTAATGAGATGTCCGGACTTTTTCCAGCCATTTTTTGTGGGAACAAAATCAGATATTTTAAGACAAAACTAGATCTGTGCCAAAAACTAACCAGACCTAAACCATAGTCTTTCACAACATAAAACTGAAAATCGAAGCATAAAGAAATGTCAAGTTTGAACGTAAATAGTGGAAAGAAACATGAAGTTTCAACATTTCTGTGGTTTGCACAAACATACAATGCCGACATTTATTCTGGCGACAAGGCTGCTGGATCACTGCCCCACATTTTCAGATTGTTCAGCAATTCATCTTAGACTTCCTAGATTTTTCCCTTGTTTGTAAAAGCAACTGACCAATCATAGCTTTTGTAAGTAGGAATAAGCATGGGGGGCGTCCTATTCCTGCAGAGTTAGCAGCTATATCAATGAGACACAGCGACAGACTGGCCACAAACATGGCAGCGAGTATGAATGTGATTGATGCCGCTGCACACGTCGGTGTAAACTGACTCGCAGAAATAACAGCTTTTGAAACGGCACGCTGCGTTTGTATTATGTAAAGATAACTGCTGTCAGAAAGCGCTACTGCAGCTCAACTAATGTCGCGTCACAGCTGATTGCCAACATGGCAACACAGAACAAATTCCTCCAAAACAAGACAAAAAACAAGCTCTTCTCTGACTGACGTGGAAGAGGTCACGAGGTGTGATTGACAGCATGTCAAAATACTGGTGCTTTGGCTCCACCATTAATATTTAGCTCATATGTTTTGGCTTATCACACATGATCACAACCTGCTGCTATGCTGCTTTAGCTTCGTGCTCCTCGCTGGTCTTCAGCAAAGCTGGTGTTGTGCTGAACGAGTTAAAGCTTATGCTGTGCCCACACAATTTTATTGGATAAGCATCTGCCAAAAGGTGAATGGAAACGAAGATTAGCGAGGGATGGAAGCAGTGATTATAGTCTATGTTACACGCAAAGACAAGCGAAAGGGAGAAATAACAGAAAAGAGCAAAAAAAAAAGGTTGTGTTATGTTGCCAGAAATATATTTGAGTGTTGAGTGTAGAGTAAAATGACATGGCTTCCTTTGTGAAGTGCAGGACTGTAAAAACACATGAAAGGGGATGTTACTTTTGAACGACTGCATGTGATGATAAAACGCGAACAGAAAGTGAAACAGGCAGACAGAACAGCGACAATTTTCCACACAAAAAGCACTTCCAGCTCTTAATTCCTACTTTCATTTCAAGGGCTTGAATGAGTCCCTGCGAGGGTCAGAGGACTTTTTGTGAATGTGAAACCACTTATTTTCCCCATCTCGGTCTCAAGCAACATCATCAGCGACACTGAGACGCCTCTTCTGTCATCTGACTGGAGCTATAGATGCTGTACAGGGTCAGAGGGTCGATGGTTTTATATAGAAGAGTAATATAGAGCATAACAGCTTGATTATTTATAAATGGAAACACTACCAGCCCGAGAAAATGAGAAAACTACACTCTGAGACCATTTTAAGTGGATATATTTTGATTTGTCGTGTGCTGTATATCACTATAGAACTATTCCAGAGTCCATTACAGAATCATTGGAGGTGTTGCAGTAGTTTTGCTGACCGAACGTTCAGGTTGGCACCTCGGCCGTGCTCACCAACATCACTGCAGAGCCTGTGTTTTGTTTGTGTGTAAGTGCATGAGCCGTTCTGGCTTGTGCGTATCTTCGTAACTAAAATAAATGATAGCGCAGGTGCCAGATGTTCCAAAGTGTTGCAACATAATTTCTCCCCAACGATGCTTAAAACCTCGGGTACACATATAATAAATGGGTGATTGCAAATTAAGCCACCATGTTACGCAACAAGCAAATTATTTTAATTGCGCTTGCATGGAGAGGCATTGCTTACCGCCGTGTGGACTCCCTAAAGCTGGAGAGAGAGGCAGATAAATGCTATAACAGCTAAGCGCTCAATGATTTCCAACGTGCACTTTTCACCTCCTGACCACGATAATGTACGCACCTCAGGAAGAAGGGAGTAGCGGATGCAGAATCCCGGCTCAGAGGGGAAGTACTCGTCAGAGATGAAACGGATCCTGACCTGGCTGCCTTTGGAGGTGTGACTAGCCGGTGCCGACTGTGACCCACACCAGCGACCCAGGATGGTCTTCTCAGTCAGATCCTCTACCTCCACAAAGTCGTACCTGGTAGAGTGAGACAGAGGAAGAAAGAAGAAATATATTCTTTAAGTTATCTGTTCCAATATCGTGAAATCGTCTTTCTCCCACAACTTTTAGCTACTACCGGCTCTGTTCGACCTTTCATATGGTAGATTCAGGCTTCCGCACATGCAAGTTAGTGAAGCTTGCATATTTCCTTGTTGTAAGCTTGTCAGCATCTTTAATGTGGTGTCATGCTGCTGTCCTCTCAGCTCGGCCTTGCCCTTCTGAAGGTGAGATTGTTAAAGCTGCCCGGGGAAATAAAGGTTTAACCTCATTAAAAAAAGGAAAGAAATATCTTGAACAGCAGGTTCAGTATCTCAGCAGTGACAGGTGAGATGTGTCTGATATTAACTGCCTAATAAATTAAAATGAACGGGATATTGCCAGTGCATTGAGGACAAATCTCAGGTTGGTCGACACTGCAGCATAAGCAGCTGTTCTTACTATTTAGCGGTTATGGCTGCTGCTGATGCAGCCTTTTGACATGCCCATTACACTGATGCCACCAGTTGCTATATCGAAATATGAGTTTTTAATTAAACCTTGAGCTCTTTACACTGTGGTGTGGTGTATGTTGACTACGGGTGAGCTGCAGGCCTCGACTTGGACTCCAACTTCTCAGTTGTTTGAAAACTCACTTTGCAAATGATTAAATATATGTGTTTGCTATTTTGTGCTCAATAAGTCTGGATATCAACATGAGCAAAAAATAAAGTAGGCGTTTTTATCTCTTTACCTTTATTATATAAATGATTCAGAATCATATTTCCTTTTCCACTGTCAGCAACTCCTCTTCGATACCCACAGAAATAACCCGCGTAATTGGACTGCAACAGAGTTCAAATTACACAGATTTCTCTGGCTATAAACATTACAATCACTGAAATCTGCAGAAGCTGTTGGTGGCTGAAAATCAAATCTCTGTATCTGAAAAAAGTCCCATGCATTTCTGAAATAATATTTGGTCTCAACATGATGGGTTTAACAGATTTCAGGGATTTGGTGTCACGACTTGTACTGAACAAAATGATAGTATAAATTTCAGTTGAGGAAAGTATAAATAAAAGCATCATTTTGCTTGTTGTGGGGATCAAACCTTGCGACTCTGTAATTACATGACAGTCTCTCTCTCTGCTGGCCACCCTGCCAACCCATAATACCAGTAAACATCATGAAGTGCAGAGGCATATGGCCTTGCTCCTGACTCATTTGGTGTGCCAAGGCTAACATCAACCAACCTCAGCACTTAAGAAGCGCAGTTCAGGAGTTCAGTCTTTATTATTTATACCTGTATGTGTAACCAGTGGCTGCACTGCGTTCAATACAGCCTTGTTTCACTGACTCTTCACAGTCTGGAATTAATCACTTTGCCATTTGCGTCAACAGGCACGCTAACCTCTCATTCAGTGCTGCCAATTCGGATATTTGGATTTCTAGGACATTGTTTACATTTTGCGCAGGCTTGACAGATTCAGTTCGAGCTGGTTTCAATAAAACAACATGGAGGGACATGAGCGAGACTAAAAATGGATTTTCTGTGATGTTAAATAAACTGAAGGGGAGGGGGTTTGATTTTTTTACTGACTCTGCTGCCTTTGATTTGCAAAGTCAAACAGGAAGTTTGTAATCTGCACAAATAAAGATATTGGGAAAGGTGGAACTGAAACCGATCATTTGCGAAACCGTACGTTCGCAGTTTAAATGTTAGACAGCTGCATGAGCCATAAAACATTTATTAAAGTAAGTGCAAACCAGACGGGCGTGAAATGGCTCCGAAAAAGGATAAAATATCAGTTTAGCTTCTTTCTGCCTTCTCGATGGAGGTCAGTGAGGAGAGAAGCTTCCCTCTCTAAAAATCAGCCCTCAGACAGCTCCAGAGCTTTGACAGATGGCTCATCAATAATGCAGCACGCCCTGATCATTACACATCGCCATGTGTTCAGAATCACCATGTCGAACAGCGGTTTCTCAGATTTACAAATGCACTGACATACATACCAAACTGTACGTACAGTCACAGTGAACAGGATCAGAACAACAAAGGAATCCTATATACGGTGGGGCCAGATAGGATTACCTTCCTGCACACGGCAAGGAAACTGTGCTTAATATTTGCAAATCTTTCTCCTCCATTGCTTTTTTCCTTGTGCATTATTAATAGACACAGTATCTACCGCTCGAAATGATGCAGATTAGCAACAGGAACACTGTTTTTTTAGTCCTCTCCTTTCACACTAAAGACAGAGAGCATAACTGCCTCTCTGAGAACAGTCCTGTCTGTGAGCTGCCAAGCACGACTCTGCTGCCATGCCAACCAGCAGCAAGACCGATCCCTCTCCAATATGCCTCTCCTCCAGTGGATTTGGTAAGAATGCTTTTCATCGCGCCACAGACAAACAGAATAGCAGATGAGCATCTCGACTACACAGCCTCCCTCTCATCTTTTCGCGAAGACTTCTCGCTCCAGGCTCGCTACCAGAGCCGAACACATCTCCCACTGTTGTTTGTTTTATCCCCTGCCATTGCTGTGAGTCACTGGACAGGAGATTACATTCCTGTTTATTTGCATCACACTGTGCAGCGACACGAGGGTAAGAGTATCAATAACACTGTACATGATTTTTTTTTTGTTTTTGCTGTGCGGCGGAATGAAGGTCTAAGGGCAGATTTTGTGAATAAATTTGCGAACACACACGAGAGATAAAGTAGATTATGCAGACAAGGCCAGAGGCGTGTTGATGTGTGTGTGTGTGTGCGTTAGAAAAAGGAGAGCGGGTGAGGGGAAACGACATGTAGAAAGACTTGTGAATGTGTGTCTGTTTCTGCTTGTGATTGCATGCTACATTCATCTGTCTGCCAACCCTGCCAAGTGTGTTTCTTGGGATCTGATCAAAACCTGTTGGGCCTGGGGGGGGGCGTGGGGAGTGAAAAATGCGCGAGCTGCAGCGGTAGACGTGGCGTTGACTTGCACGACCCTGGAAAAGGATGTTGTTATTGTCTCTCGCCCCTCTCCCCGAGGACGCTGACTAGTTGCGTCTTGTACAGGGGGAACGGCACAAAAGCTGTCAATCTGCACCCTGCCCCACAGTGGAACTTTCCCTCATGGGGCTTCAACAGCAACACTAACCTCATTCGTCAGCCTTCACCCTGCCGCGGAGGGGTGCTGGGGGGCTTGGGTTACCTTTTTCCAGCTTTTTTTTTCAGCCAACAAAGACAGGATACAGGAAGTTCTGTGCAACAGAGGCATGAATCCCGGATTGGCAGCACATTAGACAATTAAATCAGCTGCAAACCCGCCTTTAACCAGACTGCAGGAAGTCTGAGACAGAATACAAACCTTACTGATCAATGAAGCTGACTGTAATTAGAACAAATCACACTAAATGAAGGTCTTTTTCTCATTTCCTCATTGTTAATCTCTCAAAAAAAATAAATCTATCGCTGCCATGTCCAACATCTAAACCTGGTAGGCTGTGTGGAGGACTGTCATTCACCTTGTCATCCATTAGGGGGCTCTCCAGGAATGATGAGCGAGGTCACCCTCCCCCAGCTTCTCTCCACCTTCCAGTGATTGGGCTCCACCACGCTAACCAGTCAGTTGTGATATATTGACAGCCGAGCACTGAGCATAATGCACACAGGGTAAATCGATCGCTGGGGCCCGGGATCCCCGTTTAAATTGAATGGCGACAGAGGCAAGCCCAGGGAGTAATTGAAAGTGGGCTCCTCTATAAAGCAGAGGACGTACTCTGCATGTGCATGTATACGTGTGCGTTCGTGTTTATGTGTTGCCAGTCAGAGGGTGAGGTGCGTCTCTTTCGAACAGTCACGTGAGCAGCTAAAAATATCGACTGCATCCAGTAAAATACAGCATCATCGTGGAGTCGTGGGCGAAAACAAATCACTCTGCTGCTGGGTTTTCAATATTCACGAGCTGCCACTGCAAACCAAAGGCAATTTCACAAATGGCCACACACTCTGACTCTAAATCTTTAAAGATGGACCACAACATAGGCAAGACATGTCTTTACGCCATCATGTCTCCGGCATGCCAACTGGGGAAGCCCCCATTTGATGAGAGCCGGTCAAGCAGGCAGAGGAAAGTCAAAAGGCAGAACTGCTGAACAAGGTTATCCTTTCCAACGTGTGCAATGGCTAACATTTTCATGCAGGCAATAAATACAATTGGGACAAACCTTGAAAACACTGATATTGTGAGGAGGACACTGACAGGAACAGTATTTTTGGTGCATGCTAACCTTGTTGCAAACAGCAAGCCAGCCTGGCCGCGGCACAGGAACAAAGACATCACCTTATAAAATAATATAATAAATCACAATACTCAGACTCTCTGTAAAGTCAACTTTATTTTTTCCAATTCCCAGATATAAGTAAAAAAAAGAAAAACTGACAAGTCTACTGCTGTCAATCAGGATGTTAGCATCGACTGATAGCATTGAGCAGCACTGATAAGATGTCCAGCAGACCCAGATTAAAGTGTGTTCTTCCTTTTTTGAATCTGCCTGTATTTATACTGAGATAGAAACCCACTACTTTGTGTGCTTACTTGCATATGCCATCCTCAGGGTCCTCCAGACCAAACCTCTCATCAAAGGTGAGCTGGATCCTCATGTTGCTGGTCGCCACAAGTCTCCAGACCAGCATGGTACTCCTGGGATACGTGTGCGGGAAGTCTGGGCTCTGGACCATTCCCTCTCCAGTCACTGTTATGATCTTCTCCTGATGGGAATCCTGCACTCCTAAAACAGAGAACAGAATGCTTCGTGGTTTGTGCTTTGCATATAATGCAGCAGTTTGATTGGTTCAGATTAAATACGGTAGCCATGGGAGAGAAGAGGGCTTGGTTTGGAGAAGATGCTGAGCTTTGAAACATGAACATGTCAAGCACCTTGCAAAGAGGTACGATGCACTTTGAAATATTGACCAAGTGTCCGATATAAAAGGTAAGACTTAAAAGAAGGGACACCAGATTGACGCTCCCTTTATGTTTTATTTGTTGTCAGACAGTCTGTCTGGAAACCCCTGACACATCCTGCTCAAACATGTTACCAATACCTACTTGTTGCATTAAACACATGATTACAGAGGGAAATTATTAAAATTGTTAGCCACCTTTATTGTTTAACCTTACGTTCTTTACATATTTAAGCAAATTATACACATGCATAGCAAAAACCTTTCAACGGCTCTGTGTCTGTTAGATTAGATAAAGCTTCAATTTCCAGAGGAATAATTTAAGGACAAGCTCAGGATATTTGTCATTATTGATATAATTTCAATATTTATTGATTGCATGATAGAAATCGCTGAGGAGGCAAAGACAGTCTTAAACCTCATCACAGCCCATGAAAAGAAGCCCGGACCTGCAGCTGAGTCGCACTCAGGGTCTTGCTCTGATAAACACAAGATATTGAGGGGTAGATATGAGGTGTGCAAGGGCAGGACTGAAAGGACGGCTTAAAGAAGGGTGGAAAGGGATAGTTTCACAGCAACAAATCCATCAGGTAAAGTTGAAAAGCGAGAATGCCTTAAAATCAGCTGAGAGCATCGGAAATATAAACCTGAAAACATATGTTCCAGAAGAAACTGCACAATCATAAGCTTCTACATTGTCTTATGACCTGTATGTATACAGCTTTGTGGTTAAGTGTTGTCTTTATAGCTCAACAAATCTTTAGCTCAATGCAGAGTAGTTGCAAGGGAACACTGCCTGATGGGTTTAACCAAGCTCCTCTCATAAAACCATCACGGGCCACAGGGACCAGTGGCTGCAGGGTTTAATCACAGTGACGAAGCTTGTCACTCAGTCCCCCCGGCCTCCATCAGCCTCCGTCACCTTCAGGAGAGAGATTGCCAGGATACTTCCACCTGAGCCTCACAACCATTGCACTGACAGCACCCTGCAGCCATGCTCATTACAGGACTGTTTGCAGTTCAGCAGGTTCAAAATAGTAGATCAAATGTAACTAGACAGATATTATCATTTTCACATTTTAAGTAATGCAAATCAACACAAAATATCTCTTACTATGATTATTATGGGCAATCACCTTTATCACCACTGCAGCAGTCTGAAGTACTGTACAGATACATAACACAAACACTGTTTTCAGTACAATGTATAGCCTAGCTTAGCACAGGCACCTCATGTAGTAGGAAACAGCTAGTCTTCACCATAAGTGAAAAATTATGCTTTTCATCAACTTAGCTACATTTTGTATCATGTAAGCTAGCAGCCTACCAACCCACCAGTTGGGTTTTGTGAAAGTCGTATGAAAAAAATCTAATTCACAGTAAGGACGTTTGCAGGACTTTTTAACATCTGTTGGTGAAGACATTGTTTTTTTTTTTTTCTAGGGGCTTTTTTCTATTTTAAACGCATATACAGAATGTTCAAGGCAGCTGTCGAGTTGGTGAAGCTAGGCTAGCTGTTTAATAATTCAGAGTCAGTACATAATAATAACAACGCTCCAATGCTCTGCTTGGTGCCAGTTCTATTGAAGCCTATGGGAGATTTGAGGCACACTATCTGCATCGTGTGAGCTTTGATGAAGACATTCCTCTACCAAATGAAAGAACACTGATTTTTCCAAATGTGCACATGTGTTTATTTGCTGTTCGTCTCCAAAAAGTATCCAAGTTAATTACAGGCATGCTTCACGGGTCTCGTCGTGAGTCAAATTAAAATGCTCGCCAATGCAAATGAAAAAAAAGTTACAAGTGAAGCCTCGCCTGAAAATACTGAGTTTAGGATAAAATAATATTGTTAGCAAAATATGTATTCTTCTTTTACTCTCTCTGCCTTTTATTTAAACCCCCAGTCTGTTTTACAATAATTAACAGGGCTAGTAATAGCCCATGCTATGGGAATATCACATATTCAAATAAAATGTTTGGAAACCTTCTGAACGATTATTAATGTTTAACAATGAACCTGATCACAAAATAATGTGTCTTCATTATGAATAAAGCATCTCTGCCGTGTTAAAAAGCCCTGCTGTTGCTAATCTACCAAACACCTGGTCACCATATCGAAAACTACAGATTACCTTGCATAACGTTAGCTGACAGGCTCCAAGTCCATTTCGTTAGGGTATTACAAATCTACGTATCATTAACATTTGCATGAAAAAAAAAAGGAATAAACATACAAATCAAACAAAATGCGCCTTGAAAACACATGAAACTATAGCGAAATTACGACTCACAGAGATAGATAAGCTGTTTCCCCCTGCCTGCCATCTTTGTGCTAAGCTAGGCTAAACCCGCCATGGAGCTATTTATTGAATGTGCTCCTGAAATTGATGATCTTCTCACATGAGTCTTGGGACAACAAAATAATTGTTCACAAATTGCTGTATTGCTGTAGCTCCATGAAAGAACAATGTGCTCTAAAGCTGCACAAAATGACATGAAATGAAATGCAGCACAGAGGCATGACAACAATATACCTCACCAGTGGCTCAGCATCCTGTCGTTATTATCGACATGCAGTGATGAAATGTTGATGACTCTTTCTCAGAGATTAGCGTGATAAATTTATCCCGTCCCCAGCCTATCCTCAATTTGTTTAAGCAGTATTTATTTTTGCACGGCTGATGATCATTCAGTATTCATAAACCAATCCAGTACGTCGAGCCGTCAGAGGAACCAGCAGGGGTTTAATGTGCTCGGGAAAACGAGTGTGCTGCTGGAAGTTTGTCAGTGCATTAAACGGATGAGTAACCATTTCCCCCAGTGCAACTTGTATGGACTAATTTATATTTGAAACACATTTTGAGCTTGATTATTCTCTGTTTCGCCATAAATTTGATTTAAGGATGTGATTCAAACCCAGCAGGGTGATTCATTCTGAGGTTATTTGCTTGCAGCAGAAACAAAAACACAGACAGGTTAGGTTTGTGCCATGCGCTCACCCTGTTTAATGCCACAGAACGGTTCCACAGCAACACCGAGTTTCTCAGGATGGTTCCAAGGAAAACAAGCCTGTCTGAAGGAGTGGTCACTGGAAATAAGTGAGGGTGAAGTGAAACCCACTTCTGCAGGGTGCTGTCTGCTTCTCAGCATTTTCTGATCATTTAAAGCTAGTAACAGTTCAAAGAAACTTTACGGTTCTCCCCCCTGTTGCTACGCCTGTCAAGCTTCCCGTTCTCACAGGGCACATATGTGGTTTACAATAACGGTGGCAGATTTACCACTTGAGTTTCTTAATAAGCTTTGAAACAATGTGTCCTTTTAAAGTAAGCGCCCTGTAAAAGGGGTCTTGAATTTGCAGCTGACGATGATGCGCATGACCTCGTCCTGGAAGGCTAAAGCTGCATGACCCCTTCGAACACAAAGCATCCTCACCAGCTGAGAATCCATGTAGTGTGATGCTAGTTTGTCCAAAAGTATGACGGTTTCATTCTAGCATGACCCTGCTTAGCTTACATACTTGGTCAAGCAAGAAAGAGGTGCTCTATTGTTCATATTTTGAAGTAGTATATATATATTTTCATTTTTAATGTTACAGGAGAAAATGATTTTAGGATGAGGACCAACCAGTGTGTTGCATAATTGAACTTTGCCTAAACTAAATTTATTTGTTAGTAGGAATGTTCTTGCACTCAGTTTGTCTATCGATGGGATATCAGTTAAGCAGGTCACCAAAACCAAATTACTGGGTGTTAAATTACATTACTTGCTGTCTGACCACAGTGATCACTAAGATGGGAGAGGGCATTGCTACTTCAAAGAGATGTTGTGGATATTCTGTCATGTCATTTCCTATGTCGCACCTGAAGCGCTGCCCGGTCATTTGGTCAAGTGCTGCTTAAAAATATCTAAAAAAAACCCCTTCAAACTGTACAGAACAGAGATGCCAGCGTAGCTCTTCACTGTTCTTTGCATGCTAATGTGTGTGAAATTCAAAAGACTATCTGGGATAAACTTAAAAAGACTTATATTTACTGGATTTTGTCATCTAGGACACAAGTGAGCACGGGTGGCTTGTAGCACCTTCCAGATCTTATTTGAAGAAGTCACTTCTTATCGCTGTTTTGGTACCTTTTTATTTCTTTTTTTGGTGCCATGTGTTTTTGACAATTTTGTTTTCCTTTCTGTGATGGGTTCCTTTTGTTTGTTGTTTAATGAGTTGAGTTATTTCACTTGTTTTCTGATCTTTATGGCTCAGCTTAAACTGCATTTTTTGGTTTTACTGACACCGCGTGATTTTAATTTGCAGTTTTTGTTGTTGTGTTAATGACAATCCCACGGCCACGGATCCTTTAAAGAATAAATAAATAAAGAATAATGTCCCCGCTGGTTGGTTATGTTTCTCAGTAAAGGATAGGACAGAGCTACAACTGATGTGTTTTGGGTGTTTTTGGAATAGCAATTAAAAAAGACACAACTTTCTAAACACTTTAAGTGCCAAATATTGCTCATTCTGCAGCCTCATGGACAACACTTCAGATCCAGAGGTTGACAGGCCTGCTGTGCCTCGTTACGGCTGCTGAGTTATGATTGGGCAATAGATGATCAGTGGAGGGGTTTAGTAAATGAATAATACAGTATCATCTATTTTGGATTTCCTTTTAATTTTACTTTTTGGATGTTGGTAGAAAGGCGTCCAACCCTTCCCTGATCCCATAAAACACACAACGTTTTTATCAAGATGTAACTTGATGACATCCGGACTTTCTCTCCTGGCATCCTGACTGATGCAGTCTGTCAAACAGAGTGAAGCAACAATGACACTTTTGGAAAAAAAACAATTACTTCAGATTGCAGATATCACTTTGATGTTTTCATTTGGCTTTGGTGGCGAGCCAGGTGGGAACAGATTGAATGACAGTGTGCCAGATGCAAAGAAAAACAAGGCCCAGGCATGACTCCGCAGTGAACAGGCTCTTTCATAACTGTGTGAAGAGTTTGGCCTCGAGTACAAACTGTCTCACCAAAAGAAGGGCCACCCTCTTCAAGCAAATCAAATTCCTCGTGGACAGAAAGTAGGCATTTTATCTAGCACTGGATTAAAAAAAGCCCCTTAAACCATTCAAGCCATTAATAACAGTATGATCATATACAAATAAATCTACCTAATCTTTTTGTCCGTGCAGTCAATACTTGTTTGATTTCTTTGCAGAAACTACTGAAAAAAAAAAATGGCTGATCGCCCCTTTAATCTCTGGTGCAAGCAGTGGCAACACACTAGGTTTGATTGACTGTTTTTGTATTCATTTGCTGGCTCAGGAGGAAACAAGCCGATAGCTTTCATGCTATTAAAGCTAGGCCCTCCATCACAATGACATGTTTTTAATTACATCCCCATTACGGGGGGCTCCAACATACAGGCTCATAAAATACATAATAAATGTGAAACAAAACGCGATTCTTTAATATATGAGTCCAGATGTACTGTGTGTGTGATAGTGGGTGTACATAAGGTATTAATAGAAGAAAAATGCACTTTTATTACATCTATTTATGAATAGGTGTCTGCTTTTTAGGGCTCTCTCTGTACATTCTTCCTTGGGAAAATCTGTTAAATAATGACTGGAATGCTTCTTTATTAAGTCTGTAATTAAAGGGAGAATGTGAAAAGAAAATCTGAGCTTGCTTTTGCAGAGAAAGGGGGAAAGAAGGGAAAAAGGGCCTTGACATGAAAGCATTAGGTCCTGATGAAAAGGTATTCCAGAGATCTGCATGGATGAAATAATGCTTAATCCAAAAAGTCTGCAAATATCCTGCTTAATCCTTACATACTCATCACAAGGTAATTGCAGTAGGTGGGGGGGACAGCGTGTTTGCGTTCCTCTTTGGTTCAGGTCTTTGTGCATGAAGATCAAGATGAACCATCCGAGTGACTCTTCGCTGTGGATCTTTTGTTCACTTGCATCAAAGCAGAAACTCCTTAAGAGTGTTCTCCTTCGATGTGCATCAGCTGACAACCAGTATTTGATTAAAGCAAAATCCACAAGGTCACAAACCAACCTCCTTCCTTTTTTTTTTCCTGGAGCTTTTCTTTATCTTTAAAAAAAAACAATACTGTCTTTTCATGCTTCTCCTTTTTCAACCTTCCCATTGATGCCCTCCCTCTCCGATTTGCCCTCGGTGTGCTGTAAAATGCAGAGACACGCTACTAGCCGGGCCGGATTCTGGGTGTAACTTTGACTCGAAAGTGACCTCACTCTCGGGGTTAACCAATGTCATCTAATGATCAGAGAAGCGGTCCCCTAGAGTGAATTACCTCAAACATGACTTTTCCTTGACCTACTTTTTTCCTCTGTGAGGAAAGTAGAGCCGACTATTAAGGGAGGAAGTGACTCTGAATAAATAGGGGCCTATACAGTGCAGCCATTGTGCTTTGTTCACACGTTAGTGGGTGAACCATTCATGCTGTTACACATTAACCTTTCCCCTGCCAAAACAAAACTGGAGCGCGCATGCAGAGAACCAGGGGCATGAGCACACAGTTGCATGAGCACTGAACAACTATTAATACTACTACTACTACTGATGTCAATCAAAAAAAAAAAAAGAGAAATATACATATCAATATATTGAGAAGATTGCACAACAACCATTCAATGCAGTGGATACAGCACTGCACATTATCACCCTTCACCCTCTCACACACAAATCCCATGCACACACGAAGCACACTGACATACGTTCATGCATACCGAGATGAATAAACGTCAGATGCCTTGAAGCAAAGATTAACTAATGAGAGCATCCCCGTTGTCCAGACTGCTGCATGTTTCTTATTAGGAAAGAAGCAGGGGAGGAATGAAAGCCATTCATTCTGGCTTCTGTTAGACGCACTAAATTCATCTTTCTTCACATGATGTCATTACAATGTCTCACTACATCAGCCCTTGGCTTTGGAGTTTATCTGGTGGTCATACTGCATGATATAGTAGACATAACTTTTCTCCTGGAACGCTAGGAACATTTAGGCCACACTGCTGTTTAGCCCTGAGAAAGCAAGAAATATTTCTGCCTGCCTCAAATGTGAGGTCAGATAAGATAGTTTTAAAGAAGAACAGCCTTTGCTATTTCATCCTTTCCTAGCTAAAATTAAACATGAACATCCCATACCGCCAGGGAAAAATGACATTAGTATGGATTACACTGCTATGGGGGTTGTATTTGTTCTGTAAGTTGGCTAAATTGTCATTTTCGCACATTATGGGCTAAAGACTGTAGTACTACACTGCGTTCCCCCGGCAGCCTCATGCATCATGGATAACCATTCACGACAGCTATTTCCTGTCTGGTAATCGACAGGCGAGTCGGTGTGACACTAAATCCAAGTTGTTTTTAATTTCAGCCATGTTACCTGCTGATCCAAATGAATGTGAGGCCCTGAGCTACAGTTGAAGCAGCTTTGGTCAGATGATGAAACTGTACCAAAGAACAAAGAATTCCCTTTTTTCAATGCATGAATTCCAGGCTCGATGAAATCACTCCCACATCTGTTGCTTATTAAGCAGTGCAGTGGTTACTACAGGTGCAGTAAATTCCCGACCCTGCTTAGGATATTTATTGCTCTTGGGTTTACAGTCAGCCGGGCAAAAAAAGGAGGTGAAACACGCCATGGGAATCATTCATACCATTAAACAATAATTTGGCTGCGTGGGACCCTTGTGTAGTGATTTAATCTGCCAGGCATATGCTCCTGTGTGTTGGGCTGAAGAGGAAGCAGCTTTGACAGGTTTGACACCCAAATTGCCTGCAGAGGTCGCTGAAATAAGGGTGGAAAGATAGCAGGAGCTAGTGAACAGCTTCATGGTTGTTGAATGCATGAATGTTGAAGTGCATAAAGTATATTACAGTACACTAACATATTCATTTACACTCTATATTAAGCCCCTGTGAAGGATCATTTACTCAGTACAGGTATTTAGTGTGATCCAGAGTGGGATCTTTACAAATACTTAGTATTTCAAATATATGTATTTTTTAATCTAATACAACTTGAGTGACAGCAAGATCAAGATTATCTCCACACATGACTGGCCCAGTGATTAGGGACATTGTCATGACAGAAATTTCACATTGATCAGTGTGTCCATCAACAACTGTGAATCCTGCAGAAGAACCCTTAAGCAAAAAATAAATAAAAATAAAGCTCTTAAGTCTCACTGGAAAAGAAAATTGGACATTTTTTCCTCACTAATGAAATAAAGAATGATGCTAATGGTGAAAGCGTATAATCAGCAGTCATGACTGGCTGGCTTGGAGAGAAGCCCCATCGCTGTCATCAGCCAAGTGTCTGTGTCAGTGCATCAATTCTTGCCAGGCAAATATCCAAGACCCTTTTAAAGTTATGCTTAATCTGTTATTTAAATGATATTCTGTGTTTGGTATCATGCCAGATGTGCCATGAAATCTGCAGTAACACAACTGTTAGACATGCAGAGTATGCAAATGCAGTTGGGCCATTAACCTGTAGGGGGCTCACCAATACTGTCACCCACAACTGCACCAAAACCACAAAGGCTCCATGACTCAAAATGCAGTCACAGAGTAAGTACCACCCATTAGATTAATTTTAATTATGGTTTTTAATAATACATTCACATTTTTGCGGGGGTTACCAAACCCTTTTCAGCATTCAAGGTCTGCATTACGAAACAGCCTTTTCAACCTGCTTTACGTCAAAAGAGAAAAAAACAGGTTTGTATGATGGAGGCCCTCCTCCATCATACAAACCTGTTGGTGTCTGCATGTCATGGAACCCATGATAAACATAGAGGACATAAGAGTGAGTCAGACGGGTTGTGAAACTTGTGAAGATCCATTAAGACAAACAGTAGCAGGACACTCAGATGAGCTGTTCATGTTTTTCCACACATAAAGAGGGAAAAAAGAGCAAAACATCACAGTAAAAATCCTGCATTTGCAGGCTAAAGTACAGCTCTTCCTCTTGTCTACTTCACTTTCTAAGCCTCTTAAACTTCAGCCCCCGCCATCAACAGGTGGACAGTTATGACCCGTGAAAGCCCTTTAAGTCAAGGGGTCAAAGGTCGCAAGAAACGTAATCAGCCTCAGCACCAAACCCCTTGGGTTTGCTGTGTCGTAACATAATAATGTGATACTTTATTGATCCCTGCTCCACTTTCACACCCCTCCATCTACAGAGAGGCCAGACCGGCGACCGTGGAGGGGTGGTAACGACCCGCTCAGGAACACCTCAGCAGATCATTTCCAGCGGGGCTGCTGCACTCAGAGGTCGCCTGACAGAAGGGTGGTCTCGCTCTAACAAAGGGGTCAACCTGGCCAAGTGGGCAGGAGGGACATCTGTTGGCACCTGCTGCAGAGGCAAAGCAAAACATCTGCAGATCATATCAGATGGCCCAACCTGATACCGCTACTCTCTGTGTGTGTATGTACACATGCATGTGTAAGTCAAATTATATCTACCATTTTCCCACAGAGGGTCCATGGTGGGCATGTGTTTGTTTGTTCATATTGGTCTAAAACAGAAGAGTAAAACAGCTCCAGCTCCACAAACACAAAAGACATGTGTAGTTTGGTTGATGTCCATCAGCATACTGTTCATGCCTTGAACAGTATCATTTTTCTATTAATAAAAAAGGTTAAATACATTAATACTTGTGTATTAACTGCTAAAACAATATGAGCTGTACCAGGATATAAAAGAAAAAGAAAAAACTTGATATTTGGTGTGAAAATCTGTCAAAACACAAATATAACTAAGCTCACAACAATTAAAACAAAAGCCAACATCCAGGTAATTCCTCCATAAAAACAGCCACAACTGATTAACACAAGAAGCCCATGAAGACTTTAGCTTCCATAACTGCTATATGCAACGCCGCCTCAGTGCAACGCACAAGGTGTCATCTGAGAAATGAAAACAAATTGTGATACGGTCTTATAAATACACAGCGGCAGGCTGTTAATGATAGTGAATGCACAGTAGTGCACAAGCACATGTGATGGTGTGTGAAAAGCAGACATACCAAAGCAAAACCGAAGTCTTTCAGCCCCTCAGGCTTCGGCCGTCCAACAGAGCGACTTAAAATCGTCACCACACAACGGCCTCTCCTCAGGTTACAACACTTTCCCGCCCCTGAATGATTTCTCGGAGCCTCTAATTAGTGCCCACACTTGTTTGGCATCCAGAAAAAGGAAGATTGAGTGTCAGTCTTTTCACTACAGACGTCTATCAGCTGACCCTCTGGTATTCTGTGTCTGAGCCCCTGAGCCCGGATTTAGATATGATATCAGCACCAAAATCAGCCATAAAATGAAGAATGAAGCCATCCAAGTTCAGTAAATGTCTTTTTCACCTCTAAAATAAAATACACCATCAATTACTAGTAAAGCCAATGCAGTCTTTCTTATCTGAAGTAAAAAATCTCTTAAAAAGATGACTTTCTTTAACAAATACATGCTTTGTTTCTCTCAAGTGCCTCATTTAGGAGGCAAAATTATCGACATTGATCTGTTTCGAGTAAAATGGTCACCGTACCACTGACAATGATTAACAAATCATCTCTAGGAGAAACAGTGTAAAAACACTGCCACAGCCTGGGAAACAAGGAAGAGTGTAAAGCAGAGAACCAAAACAGTTGCTAAAGCCTTCAATAAAGAGCAGGAATTTTATATGCACAAATATATTTCATCTTTCTTTGACTGCATGCCCACACAACAAGTTACAACAGCGCACAGGCCTGTACGCCGCTCTGTTCCTCTCTTCAACCTGCGATCAAGGCCTGCACCCTCGTTAATGCAGGGTGCCCCAAATCAACCTCAATTTCCTTGACAGTTGTCAAACTCAGGATCAATATCGATGTTAATTATTGTTCAGTAAATGGACTGATGCATTAGCACAAAAAAGGAAAGTCAGACGGCTGCGAGATTTTTCTCACAAACATTGGGAGACGGGCTTAACCTCCTCTTCTGGCTGGAAACCAGGCGTTGACAGATGAACCACGTCTTTTTTAGACTTCTTTCCACAGCTGTGGACGGCAGCTCCAGGCTGCTTTGTAGTCACATCTGTGAGCTGGGCAGCTGGATGTTTGGGGAAAATTACAGTTTGATCTGTGGCGAGCCAGATTGGAAGACAGCTTTGCCGTAGCAGATACAGACACTGCGATTAAGACTGATCAAAGGTGCATTTTTTTTGCAATGCATGTAGCTGAGAGGATTGATAGCTGATCACAATCCACTTTGTAGCTCCCTGGCTCCAGGATAGAGACACTCAAGTCTGCAATGAACAGCTTGGAAGAGGGCAGTAATGTTTTCAACTAATGATTTCTAAATTGATCTGGGACCACACATATCTGCGCTGGAATCTCAGTAAAGCTTAGGCTGCAACTTGGACGGCAGCCAAATTCACACGCTGAGTCAGTTTGTCTTCACACATCTTCCTCCCCTTGTCCCATTACTTTAATCTTATCTTGAATCATGAAAATCCAAGTAACACAGACCTCCCAAAGCTTGCTGTAGGAAATGTCCTCACTCTTAAAAACGTCGAGCATTGTAACCATTAAGTGACGGCAATTTAACCAGAACAGCTGTCTAGAATTGCATTTAATTTACACAACAAACGTAAACTCTGAACAACCCTTTAAGAAGCTACGAGCAATGCAGGCAAATCTGGGTGAAGCCTTCAAATGCGTGATGAGATTTTCAGCTGCGGCAAATTCGATGATTTAATCCAAAGCAGCAGACAATGAGACAAGTGAAAGCACATTTTAATTGTGGCAGTTTAAGAATAAAAATCTCTGGTCTCTGGCTCTGCTTTCAGATACAGATTGATTTCTTTAAACGGGCTGCCCTGGATCTCTAATTACCGCCACCCCACCAAGCCTTCATAACCTTTTGGCCCAGCTGTCTAGAGAAGAAGAGCTGCAGTGCACTGCCCAGGGTAATGAAAGTATATTCCTTTCAACCTCTATTTACCAAGGGAGGGTTTGCTGAGCACAACTGCTCTTTTCCTGTAACATCCGGCTCTCGCTCACACAGATACAGGCCTGTTGCTATACCCTCTGCGGCCACGGTTACTTGCTTTGGTCAAAAACACTGTGACGGCAGTTGCTGAAAGAGGTGAGGAGCTAGTTCACTGCCCAAAAAGTCTCACAGGATTCAAACTGACGACCTCCCGGTCAAAAGCTTGCTTTGCTAATAATTCTGCTATCAATGCCAAAACCAAATGCTTGCCCTCCACACTCCAGGGAACGATGTCTGTGCATACATCCCAGCAACAACTTGCCAAAGGGCTGGCTTTAGTAAACCCAGCAAGTTTGTACCTGGATCTTCAGAGTTGACATGAGTAGCAATTTGAGGATTAGAAAATGGGAAAATTGATGTTTCTGAGGGGAAACGTCTGTAGGCGAGGGCAGTGACTTAGTGTCTGCAGGTTAATTCCCTTAAGAGAGGAATACAATTATTGTATAATTGCAATGCTGCTCACAGAGCAGCTCTCTGTGGATCTATTCATCCAAGGTTTCCAAAGGATTTGTTTTTCAATCACTATAGCAGCACTGTTAAAAGAAATACACTGGAGTGTATACACATTTTGTGAAATCTTTTGATGAAATGCCTCATCTTGCTCTCCCCGCTGCTTCTTACCGTGTTATCAAATGCAAACAGTATGGGAATATAAAATATTACCTCAGTAGTACGGCTTTGACCCCTGCAACTTTTATAGTTGGTTGTTTTGAATGTTGGTTATTTACAGGAGCTTAAACTCTTTGCACTTGTTGAAGTTACTCTTGATAAAAGCCACAGAGCAATAAAATGAGCAAAGCTTCAAATGAGATAGTGTTGAGGAAAAAAAGCAAACAAGCTGTTTGTGTCCCCGCGCTCAAAGTTGACTTATTTTAACTTATGTAAAGTATTTAAATTATGCAACTTACCTAACAGTAATGCTTTTTTAACCCAAACCAGAATATTTTCCTAAATCTAACCAAGTAGTTTTGGTGCATTAGCTTAAGGAAACAGAAACTGTTTCACAACGGTCGATACTCTCCAGCGGTCATATGTTGTCTTCCACATATATCCACGTCTTTAAGGTCGTCTCAGCTGTGCAAGCTGCTGTTAAGTTCACAGACAGACATATTTTTATCAGTGTGGAAAACGTTGCATTAACTGCTCATTGAAACCTCTTCTGCAGCTTTCATGGTGACTTAAATTACGTTGATGTGATGTGATTTGTCACTCCCTACTGATTGGGGTTGGGGAAAAAACATTAGCTTGACTACTGATCCAATCAATGGCTGTCTGTGCAGGCTAACTCTGTGCAACTTATTAAGGCAAACAATAGTAATTCTCATCTGAGACAAGCCTGATCCATATAAACACCTCCAGAAACTAAATTAAAACCTGCAGCTGTAATTGAAAAAGGGAAGTGATTATGATTTATCACATCTGGCAAACCCTGAGGTTTGTTAGTTAATCAGTTGCTCTCTACAGTAGATGTAATTGTAACTCATCAAACCATTAATCTCTGTCTGCACAGTAGCCTCTGATTGACCTTCAATCACCTTTGCATCCAAACACATACACATGTCACCATGAGTAACACCTGCTGAGGACCGCGGTGATGCCACCAAACTAAGCGGGTCTCGTTTTAATGTGCTTGTTTGGAGAATGGTTTGAGAAATGACAAATAAATGGAGATGCTAAGCACTTAGCACCCAGTTTGCCTTTTTAATAGTCTGCACAGGTCATTAAGCCTCTGACTGTCCATCGTTTGACAAAAGGCCTCCCAGCGTTCCTCCCTGACTCTCTCTGGCTGCTTGTAAAAAAGCATTTCAATCATCTGTGTCCATTTGCCTGTAAACATAACCCTGCTGTTTGATGCAATCCTTACCAGAAAAACACAAACAAGTAATGGAAGTACACAGCCAGCCATTAAAAGCTTTATTTTATCTTTGGAAACGATGAATATTCATGAAGCTGCATTTAAAGAACAAGCTGTGTAATTACCTCATGAGATAAATGGTGACAAAACAGATGCCTTTCTCTCTGGTGCTTGTAGAAAGTGGATGTGCAGCTACATCTGGGTACATACATCTCACTAAAACTGCACAAATTATTTCCTAAACGAAGCAAGCACGAGCTGTGGCCTGAGCGGCAACCGGTAATTAGCGTGCGAGGGACTGCAGAAATGGCTTAATAAATCACAAATATAGGCTATTAGCGAGTTGTTCGGTGAACGCTCAGGAAAAGGTACCACACAGGAGTGTTAGCTCGGCACAGAAGCTTGAGGTGAGGGGAGATGGCGATGGAAGACCCCCACAGTTGCATTAGGTGCATGATGTTGCGTCACAGGTGAGGATGCATTCAGGAATCACTTGTTTTTTGTAGTGAGTCTGGTAGCGTTGTCAATGCAGGAGAGGCAGCCATTAATGATGGCTCCATCAAGTGTCCCACTCAGCCATGACACTGAGTCATCATGCACAATACCAGGACCCTGAAACTAGCTCCCCAAATGGGATGCTGCCAGTTTTAATGCTATCAATTAAAACCACTCTTCTCCTGCTGTGACAAGCAGACTGTGAAAAAAGGTCCGCTGACAATTAGCTGATCATTACTTTGTCAGTTATTTATGCTTCTTTGTTTACAGTGACCATATGTTAGTGCTTTAATCATTACTCCGGATTTAACAGGACAAGATGTGATTTTCAGTACAATATTTAACAATAACAGACCTGATGAGAACCGATCAGTCATCATCTAATAGCTGCATAAGGGCCAGTTTAAGTAAAGAAAGCTCATTTGTGTTGTGAATACATGAGCATTACCACTCCTCCTATAACAACACTCACACTCAGCTAATAATAACCCAGATTTGACAGTGAACGAGGACAATCCCCCTCTTCATGCACCCTCAAAGCAACTGTATCTCCTATAAATTATGTTTATCACATTGTGGTCCTCAGTGAATCATCATTTGTTTGATTCTTTTCACTATCAATCATATCTGAGGGCATTCAGTGATCTACATTCTTAATGACCACGTTTTACTTACGGTCTCATTATTATAATTTGTATTTTCAGAAAATACAGTTGGTCACAAAATGCTTTTGTTTAGGAATGTGCACATGTCCTTCAGTGCTCTCTTTGAAGTGTAATGACATGTAGACATATATATGATATGTATCTACGGAACTAATGCAGGTTTTGACTGTTCTCATCTGCATCTGGAAACGAATAGCGCGTTCTAAGAGCAGAGTGACGAATTGACTCTATTCAGCACAATAGAAACGCTGGCAGCAACAGAGTGGTGAAAAAATGCTTCACGTCGACAGCATGCATGCAAACACGTCGATGATCTGCCTGAGAAAATCCGTCACCGCGAGCATCCGATGCTGCAAACTACGCCAAAAAACAGGCCAACTCAGTGACCCGCTTTAAATCTCAGTTAAGGCCTGTCAACAGGTGTGAAGGCAGACAAAGTGTTGAACAAACGTTGGCTGTCAAGGCAGAAAATGAAAGATAGATTCTGACAAACGGAGTTGTGCATGAAAGATCTGCCTTGTCAATGGCGTCTCATTAGTTGGCGTGGTTCCGGGGCCATTTTAATGCTGCTGTCTGTAAAAGCCCTAATTAGAGACAGCTGAACAGATGTTGATGTGATACTGAGGGGAGAGGAGGAGGAAAAGAGGGCTTAACACCTTTTCTACTAACTGGTTGGTAACCTGTCATCCTCTCCTTGCAGAGTCTGTCTTTCTCTCAGCATTACTCATTCAAAAGGTGTCCGTTGAAGCTGTTATCACACAATCATCCCTGCGAAGAGGAAAATGGAGTGAGAAAAGTCTTGTCGAGATATGAAGAGAGAAAGTCGAACGTTTAACATTCTGGTCAGTCTGTTTCAGAGTGGTATTCTGCAGAAGATCCTGCGTATCTCGATATATTATTTATTTAATCTGAGCAGTTATTGCACGTCGTTTCAAGTTTGCACTGCAAAACCTTCCAGATCAACTGTTCAGCAAACATTGTACTATGAGGTCTTTTCCCTTAATTTAAGACGACACTCAGTAAGGTTCCTGCGCACAACTGGAAAAAATCAACAGCAGTCGTTTACCGTGTACACTGATGTATTATTACAGCCCCAAATGTTTAGCCTATTATTTAGGCTCGACTAAGGCAGATAAATCTGAAAATAACTTGCTTCTACAAAACAATGCAAGACCATCAATTTTAGACTTATCCACTCTGGAGAGCATTTTTAAAAACATCACTCTGATGTGAGAAAGAATCAAAAATGACATTGCTCCTGTGGATTTAACACCAAACTGCTGACGGAACAAATGAGACAGCAGCCACATATGTAACATAAGCTACAGCAAGAAGCTGGAAACACAATGAAATGAATGAATGAATAACGTCTTTCTTTTCCTAATGCTATCACTGACTTGAGTGTGGATCCGCCCAGTTCATGTCATGTCATCACCTGGACGGAAACACAAGATCAAAGGCCATGAACTTACACAACATCATTTTGGACATTTTCAGACTACTTTCAGGATTTGCAGACACTCTGGTTTCGACTTGCTGGTCTGCAGCACGCTGTGTCATCAACAACACTAAACAGACCTTTCTCACATTTGACATTTTCACACATCACAGGTACTAAACTAGAAACATCAATAAAGGCTGTGCGACATGTCGTCGTGACGGTTCTGGGATCCCTTTGTTTTGAATTCTGGCCCATTGGCACAGCTCACTGGCACACCTAAATGGAGTAGAGCCATAATTAAGGTAATTAGTTACACCTGTGCTTTTCCTGCCGCGACAAGTCAAAATGTCGGCTGTGAGATGTTCCTAATAGCGAGCCAAACCCTCTATGATTAGGATCCTCCATTCATTTTGTTTCAGTGTAATCAAAATGCATCCCACTAGCAGTAAATTACAGTATGCTCGATACTTCCTATAATACTTCCTGCTTTGGTGCAGCCATGCAAAAAAAAAAAACAATTGGAATATATCACATTACTTACACTTCTAAGATTATTTGGCATCCTCTGATTACAGCATCTAGTCCCAGTGTGCAATTCCTTTTAAAACTTGCCTGCATTTTCACCACATGACTGAATTTGCTATGTGCTGTGTGCCTCAACTGGTACTGAGCCACGTAACATCTGGGCTTTGAGCCCTCTCTTCTTTACACCTCTGCGAGAAGTGGCTAACCACAACCAGAATCAGATTGTTCATGAAGTACGATACATTTAGGAGCGCGTGCAGAGACAAATCAGCCACTCATTGTCCGCACTGGCACTCAGGGCAAGGACTTGTAGAAAATATGTCGCAACTTCAGCAGTCAACTAGATATCTGAGTAACAAGAGAACCAAATGTGAAAAATAACTGGGCACCTTAAACAGACTTACTGGAAGAGTCGGCGTGTTACAGTACAGGGCTGCTGAATGAATAAAGTGCACTCTTCCAGTAAATCGACCAGTGTTGCCAACTTATTTCTTACATTGTACAAGGACAGGAGCTTCTCACGCTGCAACAAAGGCACAGATTGGACAATGTATCCTATTCACCACAGCAGTTTCCTCAATGAACAAGTGGGAGTCAAGTAGAAAAGGCAAAGCCAAGTGTCAGGATATTAAATTAAATGCGCCCCTGCTCTTAAAAAAATACATTTGAAAAATCAGTGAATGGGTATTAAAGTTTATCATCTGTGCTTTTTTAGTGAGTGTTACAGTAGAGTAAAACTCCAGAAGCTACCAGAGTGATGGGGTATGAAGCTGTAGCTCCAAGACAAAACATTTTCCAGGACCACAGACAATCCTGCATCACAGAGGAGCTGGCTCGAGTAAGAGGTCGTTTCACTCTTATTTTATTAAGTGGAGATTGCTGCTGATCCCGTTCAGAGCGCAGACACACAAACACACGCACGCACACACACACACAGTTGGCAAAATCATTCCAGTCAGTCATAAGACCTAACAGCTAATGTGCATTTTCATTCCATTTGGGCCGTAGAAATGGATACCCTCCCATGAGGATCCAAGTGTAAGCATGCCGTGGCAGAGCGCAGCCAGTCTGCACCGAAAACCATTTGTGCTTTGGGAAAAGCCATACATTCTCAAAATAGTATGTGTGATTGGGTTACCGTCTCTGTATGCCACTGGCATAGCGTCGTATATCACATCTCACCATGTGCTAGGTGACATAATCCAGCCAGCATGGGACGGCGCTGTGCCGATGATTACTGGGACAGGTGTGTTTTTTATTTCCTCCCCTAAATGCATTAGAGCTGGGATATTTCACATCTCCATTTAATAGCTCCTGGTTCTTTTCTCACTCTCCTCTGATGGCGCATAAAGAAGACACAGTGGTGGCTTGATTTCAGTGGGCATGCATGACTTATGGGTTGGTATTGTATGTACTTTAGGTAATGGGAAGTGAAAGCAAGAAAAATGTCTTCATCTATATACTTCGGCAGGACGCGGGCTGCACCGCGTGTCGCACGAGCAACGCATGGAGAAAAAAGGTGATTCTGTTAGGATTTACATTTACTCCACACAAATGAGCTTGAGCCAAACAAGCCCAGCGTCCCAGCATTTCGAACCTGAAGTACATGAGGCTGCACTGCAGAAACTACACGGTCAAAACAACCTGCTGTAGCCAGTGGAAAGAGGCAACATGTAAGCACAAAGATTAACAGTCAGAGGTTGCTATAAACATAACGTACAGTAACTGCAAGGTCATCAACTGGAAGGATTGGTGTACTGGCGAGCTTGTGAGTTACCATTACTGACATTTACTAGAGATTCATTCTATAGCAACCTGTCCTCAAACACTTGAGGTGTGTGATTTCAATAAAGAATGCAGTGACTCAAATCTCAAAACAATATTCTGCAAGATATGCAGTGAGAAATGAGCCACGCTACCATGCAAGTCTTTCCTTGTGAAGATCTCATCGAGCCCAAGCCGAGCAGCAGTAGCAGTAACTGTAAAGACAACACATATATTTCTATTTTTGTAGTTATTACTTGTCAAATGTGACTCTGACGGGCTCCCCGCTTTGTTTGCAAGTGTAAAATCTGCTACAGGGGTTAAATATTTTTAGCTTCCATTGTGTTGTTGTTCAAGATAACTATCTGGTCCATTCAATCTACCCTAATACATTCTCTAAGTACAGCACAATATTGCACAATTATGTTTTGAAGTCAGTAAAATGCTATAATTATTATACTTGCATCTTCACTTTATTGTCCTTCAAACTGCTCAAACCAGACATTCATATCATTCTGCACTGAGGTGTATTCTAAACTGCATGAGGCCTCTCACACATCAGCGGCTCTCATTGCTGCCTTCTATAATTAGCATCATTAATGGCGGTGCTTGATAACCATGAAATGTCTCTGCTGCAGCTGATGAATGTAGTAGCTCGGTTTCACACATGTGGACCCCTTCATGTCATGATGGGGAGGAAAGGAGGCACACAGCAGTAAGGTGAAACCATTTAAGTTTGTTTCTGCCACGGTGATGGGTTCGCATGCTGTGACCTCTGAGAAAGTGTTGCTATCAGGCAATGTGGCGACATTGTCTGCAGTGTTTCTGTGGAATTCTTTGATGAAAATACGGAGAAATGCAACATAAGCTCATGATTTCATTTGAAAATAAGGTCCTAGAAGGATTGACTAAAATAAGTTTGGGTCATATAATGATCATGGTCGTGGCAATTTATATTAAGTTGCATAAATTCACCTTAACAAGCTTCTTTTTAGCTTTCATATTAGTCGCATATTGGCTCTTAATTACTCATTATAAAGCACTTATAATGCCTTATTATACACGACCATGTTCTACAACTACTAGGCCATTAACAACTTAGTTTTAGTTTTCCCTCAATAACCTCGTAATTACTGCTTATTGATAGTAAGTTATGAAGTTGTTATGCATGAATTAGGGTCTTAATAATTCAGAATGAATCATAATGGATTTTTTTCAATTAATTAAGAAACTGTTTGATTATTGGAGGTGTCGTTCATGACCAAATGGTGTTCTACTAGTCAAACGAATGTTATTTTTCCACAAATGGTGGACAGAAAAAAGGATGGTAATTGATTTAGTTTGGTTTCCAACCTGATATGGAGCTAATCAGGGATGATTTATTAAGAAAGTGGCCAGTATGTAGGTCATTAGACACTGGTCATTAACATAGTATCTAGCAGTGCAAGTCATTCATTGCTATTTATAAATTAGAATTTATTTCCTGACACGTTTCTTACATGTCTCTTGGGGACTTTTTCAGCATCTTAAACCATTGTAAAAGTCTTTTTTTTTTTTTTTGGTCCAAATTACCTCTCATCAAACACATACCAACGGGAACAATTTGGGGTTCAGTGTCTTGTCCAAGGACACAAGAGGAGCTGTGGATGGAACCTTTTTGACTACCACATTGTAGAGTGCTACCAAGAAACTTCTATTCTCATAAAAGACACAGCTGTGGGATTCTTCAGCACTCGATCCAGGTCAAGCTCCCTGTCAGTCAACCGCAAGGCGATGCCCATGTAGCCCAGTGAGTTTAAGAGCAGAGTCATTACAGGATACTTTGAAATACCTCTCTGATAGGAGGCGATGACATCTGCCAAGCTATGCAGACGTGCCCTCGGGAGACGGTATCCAAGGTCAACTCATCAAGCGAGATGTTTAGTCCGGTGGAATTCCAGTTGACATAAGACAACCAATACTCACAGGCCGACTGAGGTCTGTGAAAACACAGTGCCGTGCTGGCAGAGTTTCACACCTTCACAGCCTCAAGTTGATCCAAATGCTTTAAAAGCTCCTGTTTTAGAGGGAATCTGTTCTGTAACAACAAGAATGATAATCACTCTTTCCAGCATTGACAGCAGATCAAACACATTTTTCTTCATACTGTCATAGTTTTTATATTACATAGCTTGGGAGATAAGTACATTTACTTGCCTTGACATGCTTGGTTTTCAATGTAAAACGCACATAAATTATGACTTTTAGCTATTCAAATTCTGATACCTGAAGATGAAGCTAAAGTATATAAAGGTTGAGGTTTAGGTGACTCTACTCTACAAGTTTTCACTTTCTAAAGGGAACAGCACATCAGTTATGCTTTGAGTAAAGTTTCATGACCCTTGAGACCTTCAGAGCTGCTCAAAAAGTAAGCACACCTTCCTTTGTAGATGTGTTGTTGACCCTGAACAGCAATATGACAGCGTGAGCAGGAAAACACAGGTCAGGACAACAATCGGGCCGGTAAGAAAACAAAAGGAGCTGAGGAAACGATGCTAACTCACAGTGAATGACAGGTATTTGCTCTGACAAGTAATCTTGACTTAAGGCAGACATGCTCCACCCTTCATGTTTAGACTGCACCAGGCAGACACTTCCTTCTGCTCGTCATAATCAATGTTAGCATTGGGACTATTTACAGTGCCTTGTTTGGACGTCTGCATTTATTATCTGTACATTTTTCTGCTCTGGGAGTCTCAGAGGCATGCATTTGACTCACAATTACTCCTATTTTTTTTGCTCTGTTTGATTCAGTCTGCTTCATGTGCTGTTGCTTTGCTCTGTGCCAACTGGTGAGACTGCAGCTACTTGACTCATTTGTGCAGAAACAGCTGATAATATTCAGCAAGTCCTTCCGCTAGATAAGGAAAAGCATGATAGAAATGATATCTGTATTTATTTTGCTTGCAGGGGAAAGTGAAATCTTTGTGTCTGCAAATGAAGTGGTGGCTTTCAGAACAAACATTGTCACCGAAAAAGTGACAAAGCCAGACATTTGAAGTTATATTGCCAAGCTGATGGTGGAAGCCTTATCTGCAAACTGCTAAAATGTACCGATAAGAAACTGAAAGAGAAGAAACGCACTGCCACATCAAACAAATATATATTTTAAAGACATTATTTATCCAGGCAATGTTTACTGAGCAGGAATGCGTTGTCTCACCAACACCCTGACCCAGTTTCAGACACACCCAGGAGCTGCGAGTACACCCACTGAACTTCTGATACTGGCCAATCACAGATATTCATGTGACTTTAGCTGCTTTGTGATCTGCTCATCTAGTTTTTAGCCATCAGTTTATTGCTAACCAAGGTAGCCATTATATTAGCTATCTGAAGCTAATGTGCTGCTAATACAACATTGTATTTAACTGTTGGCTAAGTGTTGATGTCATGTACTATACTGTTTTTACTTTTGCTCTAGTGGACTCTAGTGGTTGGTGGAGCCCAAAAGAGGTAAAAGTGAATGAGGGACAGTGTAGCTCATTTTACAGCTACTCTGCGCTGTTAATCCAGTTTTCTTGCAGTACCCTTGGTCTAACTGCAATCACCGAGCTGGTTAAGAGGGCTGTGTTTTGACCTGTCAGTGTTGCAGATTCATACTTTGCATGATTAATTAAGTATGACAGATGGGCAGTGGATAAGTGTATGATGTTGCAGGAGTGGTTGCTTTAGACAGTTTCTTGACACATCCACTGGGGTATCACTTTCAACCTGGCCCAATAAACATTTTCATTTTAAGAGTGAGTTCAATGTGTAATGTGGTTATTTGTAGTGAAAAACTCACAGACAAGTCTTTTCCAGCTTCAAAAGTTCCCCTGTTTTGCTAAAATTCTACCACTTTCACAACCTAATTTTCAGCCGGTCAGTTTCAGTGGAAAAGCACTTACAAATCCACTTTACACTACCTGCTCTGCATCAACAGTGCTAGAAAAGGTTAGTAACTAGCTGCTAAATCAGCCTGTCCTCACTATAAAAACACCCATATAAACTGTCTGTGCACGTAGGTTATTGTGACCCATATCTGCGTTTATTGTTAGTGGCTGTAGTAATTATGACGAGAGCACAGGAGGAAGTCAGGTGACGTAGTATGGAGATCAAGAAAGCCTGCATACTGAGTAGAGGTTGAGTTGATCACGGTTTACTCATTTTAACTTCTGAAGCGTACACAAATTACATAACGTACGTAACAGTAACGCTAATCCCAGCCGTAATCCCTACCCAAACCTAACTAAATAGTTTTCGTGTCTAAACCAACATTAAGGTCTGATATGATGAAGGTCCAGTATGCCCATTGGTGCTTGTCTCCAACAATCGTTCAGTAGTTTAGGTATAAGGACGTGCTGGGTGAACACATATTTCCCTCAGGAGCTGGTGGAGCCCCAAACAGAGCTAAAAGAAAAGTGAATTTTTTGCTTTGAATCACCAGGTGGTCAGAAACACAACTCTAAATAAATGTAAGCGTTGCTGTTGGATGTGTAATTGTTTGCTGACACATTCGCCGTATGAATTTTTTTACGGTTGAGTTTAGCGCTTATTGCGCCATGGTGTTACAGCTTTTTTGACTTCAGTGGACCATCACAGGCCACAGCCCTGACTGTAAGCGAATACAAACGCACCAACGTTGACTCGGCTGGGCACAGACAGGCTTGGTGTCGTTGGAGAACATTTCTTCTCCAGTAGAGCTTTAACATGTGACCCGGATCCCTTGAAAACTCCCTTGGCTGCTCGAGGAGGTGGGGGAGACGGTGCTCCCGCTGCCTGAAATGACAAACAGCAGGCAGGCGGTGGCATGCTTTCCTTGCCAAATACAGCACTTCACGTTCAAATAGTGCTGACAGGGAAAACATAGACACTGTTATCCAGGGTCCCCGACTCTGGAGTGAGATGCTGAGGGGAAAAACTCCTCCCGCCAGCAGACATAGACATGCCTGTATTTGGTGGTCGGGGGTTGCTTCTGCTGCTATCATGGAAAAATCACATAACTGCAGATTGGGGGACTTTCAGGTTGGAGGGACCTCATTCTTCCAAGTAAAAACCAATGGCTTCATTGAGAAATCAAGAAACATTACCCACCCTGACAAACATCTTTTTCTATGTGTGCTTTTCATCTGACAATAGTGATATACTCAGTGTAGTGGCTGCCCTCTTTGCTTCCTGCTGAGTTCATTGAACATTCAAGCCGTCCATTTGCTTTGATGGTTTTAATTCAGCCAAGCATACCGGCTGCTATTGCACTGCCCACTACAATGATTAACTGCAGAGTGCTGCATTCATTCATTCAAGCATATCCATCAAAGTACAGCCTCTCCTAACTGGAAACAAGCTTTCCCAGGGACGCAGGCTCAGGAAACATCTGACCTGTATTAAAGAATGAATGGAGATTCCAAGACCGGCCAGTTTTGTTTCACTGGTTTAAGAGGCGTATCATAATTTCAAATTAAAACACAGAGTTAAGCACTATGGAAACCACTTAAAATAACATAGTGGAAACTTGAATGCCAGCTGGCCACACTTGTAGCTGCCAGTGGAAGAGGCTTACACCTACAGCGCATAAATCACTATGTTTGGTCTACTCAGGACAGATTTGGTAACAACTGGCAGAGAAGGAGAAAAAACATCATGATTGTTCGTAACTTTGCATGCACACTATGTAGAAAGTGGAGCAACAGAATGATGTCTGACTTTGTGTGCAAGATGTTTGTTTCAAACAGCTTTAGAGCTAAAAGTGAGACCTACTTTATTTTTAACCACTTGTACATTCCCAAAATTTCCTCAATCTCGAGTAACTTAATTGAAGAAATAGCACAGGTTTATGTTATGGGCATCAGAATTTTAATTATAAATAGAAATAGATATCAATATAGATATAGATATAAATAGATAGCCTACTGCAATACCTTTCAGTTTCCATTTCTAATGGGAAGAAGCAAGCTCTGTCATTGCAACATTTACTGAATGCATTTAAAGTTGACCCCCAAAACCCAAATTCAATGTCTTAATTCAAACTTCTGAATGCATTATCATGTTCCTGTGAAGTGCTTCTTTTGTTTTTATGTACAGGGTTGTAATTATGGCATTTTGTAAAAGAACCAAACACTTTTTAATGCATGTGCTAATCTTCAATCTTTCAAACTGGAGAGTTTCGTGTCTTTACAAGCCTGAGAAGTGCTTCAACTGCCAGTCAACTAACATCGCCTGTGTAAGGAATGAATGGGACTTCTACTTGCTGAACCCTGAATGACCAAAAGAACTCCTCCCACTTCACTACTTCTTAAGTGTGCCATTAACAACTGTTCTCGGCCATCTATGAATGAATGGGTGACGTGCGCATTGCATTACACCTGAAACAGTCACGCTTCCAAACAGGGCCACCCACTCTCTTTCCTGCTTTTTAAGTCCCCACTCTAAACTGCTTATTTGTCCGCATCATAATCTAATGAATGCACAATGCACCTCTGTATCTTCAACCCTCCATGTATGCATGTATACATGGAAAACTGCACATGTTCCACATGGGCCCGTGACCTTCATAACCCCAATCCTCCCCCTAATCTCGTAATCTTTAGCGGAACAGCAGCCGCTGTGATCATTGGCAGGTCTAACGCGTTGCATACCTTTCTCCAGTGGTGCTCTGGAGGGATATGTGGGAGTATCTGCAGGTAATCTGCATCTCCTACTAATATTTGCAGCCGTTCTTTTCTAATAAGACCTGGGCCTGTGCTTATGGGTGGGCTCAGTGGGGGTGAAAACACAGCCTTCTACGGGAAAGTGAAGCCAGACCACTTAACTCAGAGCGGTGCTATGATGACGCGCCCCCTGAGATGACCTGTGTGATTGAGAAGCTGAGATGCATCTTCAGCTGAATGTGCACACAACTGGCAGCTCTGCCAGCAAATCATAGCCTAATGGAAAAAGCCATTGTAAACACTAGAGCATGAACAAAGGCCATCTCCATGTAATGAAACAAGCTTATAGAGGCCATTACTTAATATGCTTGAAGACGAGATGCAGCTATAGCTCGATTGTGATATACCTGAATCTATTTGCTTAAAGGGGGAAATGCCACTCTATTAAATTTGCAAACTGTAAATTCTGCAGTTTTATGAAAAATAACAATTATATCTCCTAAGAAAAACATTTATATTGTACTAATAGGCTTTTTTTTAAAGCCTATTGGAAGCAACAATGCTGTTTGTGGTTCATGCAACACTTCAGAAGAAAGATTTTAGTTTTAGTTAAATATTGAAAAAGCCAATTCAGGTCACCATCGACATTTCCAATATTTAACCAGACCAAACCAAGAGCTCTGAGTTGCTTAACATAATCAGAAAACTTTTAATCAGCTTTAATCTCCAGTAGCAAATATTGTAGATAAAACAACGCAAATACATTGACATTTGTTTTTTTCTTGTTATGTTGATAACAAAAAACCTCCAGGTGACATTATGCTTCTAACAAAACACATCTGTTAGGGTAAATGAGTTGTATACATATATATGTGCAATTTTTAGGAAACTGCTGTAAATGAAAACTACATTTTCCTCTTGCTAACATTGTGAAAAATGAGCCCGAGATCCTAAAATGCAAATAAGATGCTCTGTAAAATCATTAAATAAAAACAATTCTCATAAGAAAAATGAAAGTTTGTCGACACAAGCAGAGGTTGTGCTGGTGGTCGGACTGAATGTGCACATGCTTTTGCTTTTAAGCCTATTTCATGACTAAAACCATACAAATAAGTTTATAGTGCAACTGCAGACGTCATTTTTTCGCAATGGTTTTTCCTAAAAACCATGAAACCTTATAGCCATGTGGCGAGCACATGAAAATGGCATGTGCTATAAATGTTATTGCAACGTAACCCTCAGTGGTGGAGGAAGGAAATGTTCACATTATTTATGACCACAACACATAAAATTCACGTTTCGGAGTTCATGCCCACTCTGCTAGCCTTTTTGAGAGTTTTCTCTAGTTATTGTGACAGATGGTTACACCACATAGCGCTGGCCTCAATGGGAGGGAGCCCCCTCTGATATCTTACGGAGTCATCAGCAGCTGCTTGCCAAGTTTAATACGACTGTTGACCATAACTCTCCAGGCAACGACTACTAAACATGCCAGACAGGTCCGGCTCTTTCCCCTCCCTCAGATCGATACCAAATTGTCTCACAGAGCATCAGCAATCAAGCACGCCAGAACGGTGAGCGCTCAGACACTCCAGTCAAAGGTTACAGACAGCCCGGCCAGCTTCGCGCTCAGCCAACGTGTGACCGCTGTTTTAAAGAGTTCTTTGACAGTTAAACATCTCTCCGCCCCGCAGTTTCCCCTCCTCATCATCCACCTCCTCCATCCTTTTCCCTCCCTTCTCTCCTCCCTGTTGTTTTCCTTTCTCAGCCTTCCTGATTAAACCTGGAGATCCCGGCGGGAGGCTCTGATTTCCCAGCCTTGACTGTTACTGTAGTGAAGTCAGCGCTGCGTGTCCTCACACAAGGCCAGTCGAACCCACTGGCTCTACACGACTGAGCAATGAATGAAGTTTGACCAGGGCAACATCTGCAGGATACAGACATGCTGTTACTTTGAACTGTCCTCTGTGAGGTCCTGCTGTGTAAATCTCTGTCAACACCTCAGTCCAATGCAAATGTTCGTCTATTTATTGCACTTTATTAATAATTAAGAAATGATTTACTATAGCTTTACAGATCAGGCGTGAGACATTTTTAAGGACAACTTTTTTTTTGTTTTTGAGTTTTACAAAATCCTCCTCCTGCACAACACTTACTTCGTCATTTTAATTAGCTCAGGTGGCTCCATCTGACATACTTACCCTCTCAAGAAGAGTTGTGAGACTTGATTTTACTGCTCCTGCCTTATAGGCTTGTACAGCATGCACAGGATTGTGCAAAGGCCAATTAAAGATGGACTATGGCAAAACTGTCATTATAGCCTGTATTTCTTCTGCCAATATATTTAGGGTTGGTGATATTGTTCTTAACTGCCGTTTTGCATGCACTTCATATCATGCAGCCAATAAGAAATGCTTTGGAGTATAATAATGTATCGAAGTCAGTGTTTTGTGGGTAAAAGTGAAGAATCTGTGGTTTAGCAGAAGCCCAACAGGAAGAGAAGACAAACTAAGTCATGAGCTGCATCATTGGAAAACAAACAAACAAACAAACAAAAAAAAAACAGTTGCTTTAGAGGTTTGAAAGATGGACAGACGCTCCCCATTACAAGCTCGCACCCACACACGCGCGCGCCAACACACACTAACAACAAAGAGCTTGATTGCCAAATTGCCCATGATGGCAAGGAATCATTGGAGGGCAATTATGTCCTTAATCCAAATCAATATAGATACATTATGAGTGGACGCAATATAAAACACTGAGAAAACTTTTTTTATTTGATAGCACAGCTCAGCGCATTTCAGAGGGTAAGCAAATTACATCGCCCGGAGCCACTACTGCTGCATGAATGGAGCCTTTTTTTATGATCACAGGGAAAACGTTTCCCGGGGGACCTGGAATTTCAGAGGGTTTTCCCCCTTAAACATACACGGGTACACTTTAAAGGTAAAAGGTAATTTTGCACTTCCTATCCTGGATAATGCTGTTTGAGCTGAATGAAACGCTCATTCATCGCCGTTTAAACTGAAGCAAGATGTGCATTTTCAAAGAATGGCTTCAAGCCCCGTTAGAATAAACATGCTGAGTGTGAGCGATGCCCGTGTTCCGCTCCACAACTTGTCTACACGTTACAAAGTGCAATGAAAACTCACCGTTTTGCTCCTTTACACCTGGAGGGTGAAACTTGCTGACATGACTTGATTCAGCTTCCGAGCCATAATGTTGGAGAAGCGATGCAAGAAGGAAGAATAATGGAAGGATCATTTGGATGAGTGGTGGTTGGCGATCTCAAAACGCTGTTGACGGGATGGTTTGTATCACCACACACATGCGTCGATTACAGGACAGCGGTGCTGTTTTGGACACATTTGGAGAGGATAAACGCAGAGTAGAATCCACATAATCTTAATCATCAGTCCTTCTGGAAAAAAGTGAAATTTATATCTCCCTAAATCAAGTCAAATCCTCCTCCAAAGCCTCCAGACCAGCCGCTTCTGCGCAACGCAAGTGCGCACCTGTTGGTTCTGTGGAAAGTTGGATACTGAGTTGGACCAAGTTTGGCTTTAAGTAATTATAATCCTGGAATTAGTTGTAAGAGCGTCCTTTTGTAGACATATCATTTATGGTACGAGATCGTTAGAGAGGCACAGATGCATTTTGGCTAAAGCGCGCGTCCACGGTGCGTTCTTGAGTCTGAATAAATCCCTGCAGATCTTTACGCATTACTGCAAAAGCTCACAGAGAGACAGCGAGAGAGTCCGGCAACCTGATACAGTCTGTACCCAGAAACCATTCGCAACACCGAGACGAGTTCTGTTGTCTGGCGAGGTCTTGAGTCATAACTTGGTGGAGACTGAGATAAAATATCGCTGCGCGGCGAGGGCTGGGTTTTTGGAGACTGCCAACTGACAGCACAACAGGTGCTATACATAAAGTACAACTTCCCAGCCGAGGAAACTCCCTGGCATGTTAACTATTCCGCTGCTGCCTGGTCCAATGAGGGGTTTCACCCACTTTTAGTCTCGAATTGGCAAATACAGTCCCACTTGTTGCAAACAGTTGCACACGTTTTCAGCAATTTTCAGTAACTGCGTCTCGAGATGACTAAGAGGAAAGCAGCTCAGCAGAGTCAGTTTTGATGAGAAGAGTCTCGATACGAGGACATTCTTAAATTTACTGCAACCCTCAACAACAGAAACATAACGTCGAACAGCAGAGTGGACATTTCAGTGCAAATGACTTGAACATTTTACAAGTCTGATACTTGTGAGGTATCTGTCTCACTCTGCTTTATTTCAGAATAACATTTTCACAGCTGCTGAATCCAGTAAAATTAGAGAGAGATGAAGGATCACGCTCTAACAAAGAAAAGTTTAAAGACTAAGATAAAAAGATTTCTCTTTCACTGCACATCATCTCACACACTACAAGACATGATTTCATAAAATTCAAACAATTCCCTTATGATTTTTTTAATGAAGTTTTTCTGGGTGGTTTTGACGAATGTCAGTGAAACAGAAAGCTCTGTTGTAACAATTTGGCCTTTTTGGGGAAAGAAAATTAAATATCACAAAATTCACTTGCTACTGTGTGTATCCTTCTCTTCCTCGTCTTTCTGCATCCTTGTGGCCCCACTTGCATTTTTTGCCCCGTGCATCATTGTCCATCAAATTTATAACTTACCCACAGTTAAACAATGAAGTCCACAGTGCACATCACATGAGGAGCTTCATTATCCAAGAGGAAACTTTCCATAAGAAAATATGCCAAACTAAGCTCATTGTGACCATGAAGTGATTGTTTAAAGCCTCCATTTGTTTTGCCCATAGGGAGATGAAAGATAAATGTGTACCCACACAAGAGTTTTCAACACGCTGTTGTGCATTCTGCCTAAATGTTTCTGTGCAAGGAAATGTTTAAGGGCTTCTCAATTTGTCATATCAAAGCAGAGACACCGCTTGGAACAATACTCCCTCCTGTTCCCAATTTCCTTTCTCCCCGGCACACTGTTGTACCTCATCAACTGTGTTTTATGTGGTTCCTCCCATTCTATTGTTGGCAAAGTCCACCAGCGCATCCCCCCACTGTACGGCGAGTCTGCTGCAGCACAGACACAACAATCAAAGCCGAGCTCGAGACATATTGAACCCATTGGGCCAGACACATGATGCAATGCTGAAGCAATTTACCCCCAGTCTCACATAGCTCAGAAACTACCACCTCAAAGAGAGCGCAGAGCAGCCATCTCGCCAGCACCAAGGTATGAAGGAAGGTTTTGTGGTTTTAATCAAAGTTAATGGCTGGGAAAGGAAGGCATGGGGCATTGATACAGTCATTTCATACGTGTGTTGCCCCCGTGGAGAGGGGCATATAGAGGTCTTCTTGTGCCTGCTGCAAGGGCCAAGGCCCTTTGTGTAAAGGAGAGTATCACATTCCAGCCCTGCAAGGGCCTGCAGCAGATGTCAGCACTCCAACATTGTGGAATCCCTCTCTCTTTTGCACACACACACACACACACACACACACATGCACACTCATTCACCCCTTGAGGTTTTGTCTGTAAAAGCTGGGTATTTTGTCTCGTTGTCCACATTTGATTGCCGCTTCCACGGTGGTCTTGTGAAACGTGGAGGCTTTGATACAAAGAAATATAATAAACAGAGGAAATTAGAAACAAGGCAGAGCTTTTGGGTCACGGCTAACATACAGAGACACGCCAGCAAGGAGGGCTTTGTGTCCGCCGAGCAGGCTGGAGATGGAAATGTATACAAGAGAGAATTCACAGTCGGCGGCTCCCGGCTAAATCCCATTAGACTTGCTTGCCTTTTCGGGACACATTCTGTCAAACAAACAAATGCCCTCTCCCAATCAGTCTGTATTACACAACGCATCTGTCACACTGTCGGCGGAACACCAGTTTTGTTCCAGGTGAAATGAAGTGAAACACGAGTGAGCGGACATGTTTGCTAAATCCAGATCGTGGCTCATTATTGCACCTTGAAGGCAAAAGGCCTGTGAGATGACTTCATTTGTATGGTAAAACCCCCCCGTAGCAGCCGCAGGAGCTTTTGCTGTGTGGTCCGGCCAGGACTCATCTGTGGTTTTCGCTGCGAGTGGGAAACGTGCCAGCAGAGGAATTTAGAAAGAAAGGACTCGACAGTCTCTACACTACCTGTCTATACTACCTGATGAGTTCTTACCTTGGAAACACTGATACAAGGTTGTAATAATACTTGCTCTAAGGGTGCACCGTCCTTAAATATATGCACATACTTTTACATATCAGTGAGATCCTTAACTTGAATGGATATTAAAGTCTTCTGCTTAAGTCTGAGATGTGAAAAGTTTGGCATCAGGGTGATTAATTGCCCCTGCAGGCTGCACTTGGCTTTGAAACCAGAGCCCCCTAGTGGTGCCCCTCAGGGCTACAGTCAGGTCTTTGCCCCTTGAACACTTGTTGATACCTCTGTCAGTGTTGTGAATATTTTCTCAGTTCTGGACAAAACAGCACTTGTTTTGACTGTCTTGAATCATGCGAATCATTTATATTCTAGGGAAAGACATTAGCCTGCTGTCTTCTAATGGAATCATCCATCCACATATTTTCTAATCTTCTTATCCTGTTCAGGGTCACTGGGGGGCTGGAGCCTTCATTTTCACGCATATTTGATTTCCACCTCTTAAAACACCCTTCATTAGCGCAGGAGAGAAGGTTAAACCGTTGTTTTCAGTGCCTGGTTTGCAGCTTCCCTTCATAGAAAAACACTGGATGACTCAGAAACCCCAAACGATCACCATGATGAGAACCTGCTGCTTCTCCAATGGGGCTGGAGACCAAGGGCTTCATCTGCATTAAGAAGATTATCCTAAAGTGTTTCTTATTGGCTGGAAATTCAGATCGTTGCACTCAGCTGTAAGTGGCTCTGTTTTGCAAGAAAACCTGAGTCTTCATTCGCGGTCAACTCTGATGATTCAACTCTTCCTGCTTGGGTGGACAAAGTATTAACACGTCATTTTTAAATAACAGCAGCGATGCCACAATATAAAAACACTCAGTAAAATGCCTGCTTTCACAGAAAAGGCATTATCAGCAGAAGTAAAAGTGTCCAATGTGCACATTGCCAGCATTAAAAGTACATTCTTCATATATATTAATATATAAGCATTCATTTTATGTTTTAGCTGGTTGAGCTGGTGCCAATTGCAAGTACTTTATATACTGTTGGGATATTTAATCAAGGGTATTGCATCATATTTTCTCAGCTGATCGTTTGTTTTGCATGTAAAATCATAATCTGCAAAGTAAATATAGCTGTCAAATGAATAGAGTGGAGCAGAATGTACAGCATTTCTCTGAAAATGCGTTGGAATAGAAGCATAAAGCAGTCTAAAATGTGAAGTAATTTCTTGTGTCCACACCCTGTACAGTTCAGATAATTAAGATGGTTTATTTAATAAGTCACTTGAATCATTTACTGCAATGTATGGAATTACAATGATATTACATTGTAATATACAATTAAAGTTATTCTCACAAGTAAGATAATTTATATAAAAGATAAGACACGTGTCATGTGGTAGAGTCTGTCAGCAAAAGCACTTTGGGCGCTTTGCTGTTAACAAAGCTCAGGTACTGTGAAACAATTCACTATCTGGCCCCAGATCAGCATGTCGGTGTTGTGTTTTCCCATTACTATAATTGCACCAAACGCTGATATCCTTGTCCGATGCTTTTATCCATTACATCCGTCTGCAGCCGGTGTTTCACAGCAGAACCTGAAGTGAATTCAATTTAAATTCACTTGTTCCTTTTGTGATATTGACTGTCTGGTTCTATTTGTTGTTGCTTCTGGATGCTCTCAAGATGAAACAGTGTGCGGTGTGATGGTACAAGCTGGCGTGAATACAAGATTCCTCGTTCGAGCTCATGAGCTTTTCCTTATTATTGGAATTATATAAATACCGAAGAAAGGAAACTTAATCTCAAGTGGTGTTCATTTCTCAGGAATCCATCTGATCACATAAACAGAGGAGCTATTGTGTTGCATGCAAACCGCTGTTAGTTTACGATAACTTTCAACAAAAACCTGCGAGGTTTTCAGCGGAACATTTAACAAATGTTGGATATCTCATCTTGGAAAGAACCTCCTGCTCCTTGAGGATTTCCCTCTTTACGCCTGAGTAATGCTTCACGTCCAGAATTACTGGGAAGGAGTTCTCCTGCTGAACAGCTTTCTGGCTCGGTGCCGCCATCATAATCTTCGTTAGTGTTGCACTCACGAAACGTCTGCTGACGGGGAAGAGTCAGTTTCCATTATGGCAATCTGCTTATTTGATCATCCAGGGGTCAAATCCACAGCGCTGCCACACTTCATCAATACAGTATTGTACTGGAGCCCAGCGCTGTGCGGTGATGAATGGTATGAGACTGAGCATCTGCAAGCCTGCAAATCTGTGCATATGTCTGCTTTTCTTATTGAATTTATCAGGTATGCATGCTGAATATGCGTAATTTGGACAGTATGTACTGGCCAATGTGGTGAATAATGTTGCAAATCTGTCTTGTGTTAAAGTCCTTGAGTTCTAGCATGTAAAGGTTCATACATGTTTTGTTTACAGGTCACACAGAGGAAGCCTCACGCAGAGCAGAGAGACCTTGATCAATAACTAAAAGGACAACTCAGCAACCAGGAAGATGCCGATACCTGAACATGTCAGTGTTCTGTGAAACCTGTTTACTATAGTGCTGTAATGAGAGCATACGGTGCAGAAAATAAAGGACTTTCCCACCAATTATTTTTCATTTATTTGCACATTTTAAAAATAGAAAAAAAGAGAAGAATCACAGCAAAATTTCTGAACAAGCTGTGGCCCAAATATTGGCTGGCAGAGGGGTTTGTCCCCGTAGTTTGGATGTCATCCAATCCTCTCTCAATTCTGATAAATTATACATCATATAAAAGCACAAACTGTATCAGGGCAAACCATTTTACCCCCATGAAACTTGGAACAGTTCTAATTTTGTAACAGGAGTTAAAACAAAGCAAAAATTGTAAATTAAAAAGAAAAGTTGAAGATGTAAATGCAGCAAACGTGAAAGAGACCAGAATCAGAACTGTAGCAAAAAAGTTGGAGAACAGCAACCATTTTATTTTGGTTTGTCATTTTCAGACATGCACTAAAAAAGTTGCTTCTTAAGAGATTAACATGAAAAAAACAAAACAAAAACAAATCTGTAATTATCATAACAGATGTGCTGGCAAGGACGAGAAGTTTATTGTGTAACTTCCCTCGAAGAGTAGATCCCATGAACAGTGTTTACAGTACGATTCACAAATAACAATCATACAGCCCCACACCCCCACCATTTAGTTTTTCATTTGTAGTTCTTTACCCACAACAATGCATAATGTTACCATTCACTGTAGCGCTGCTGTCTCGGCCGGGGCTCTCTTGAAAAAGAGATTTTGTGATCTCAAGGGGACTTCTCGGGTTAAATTAAGGTTTACTAAAAAAGAAAAAAGTCTCCAAAATCCCTTAAAAAGCAAGCTGAAAATATCACTCCTGTTGGCCTTTGTTTTACCGTCATCCTTCATGAAGGCTCATTGACTGTGACAGCTCATATGACAGGCTCCTCTTCCTCTTCCAGGCTACTTATCTTGTCACTGAAGTAAAGTCACGTCCGGGAAGCTTCTCTGGGTTTAGTTAAAGAACCTCCCATCACTTCTGAATGAAGAACAAACATGTTACTTAGCAGCACAACGTGAAAAACACGGTTAGCAGCGACAGTTGTGCGACTTTCCCCTCAAAATCTGTATTTTCGATTGACTCAGCCTGTGACAGCACGTTTAACCCCTCTGTGCTAGTAGTGGTGGAAGCGTGGTCTGCATGCCAGGTGCAACCACAGTCGATTCAGTTGGTTCAGTCCAGCCTGACGTAGTCCTGGAGTGGCACACGGTTGTCCATCAGACATATGGCTCGCAACCAGCCGGAGAACATTTCTGCAGAAAACACAAAAGGATCCTTGTGCTCGATTGCAAGCCTCTTGATTGTAACACCAGAACCATGCCCGGTGACATAAATCATTAATCTCCGTGCATATGGTGCTGATTAATTTGTGTATGCAAATGGAATGCCTTGTCAGTCAAAATTATACCACGGGGATCGATGTGGAAAGGCCTCCCAAGTTGTTTGACACGAGGTGATGAATGAGATATGGATCAGAACTGTGGGAAAAACTCAGCCCGGTGGCGTCCTGCGATGGCTTTTATTTTCACTGCAAGAACAAAAGGTCAGGCTTCCTGCTCAGCTCTTTTAATGTGTCTCAATTTAGCTCAGGACGCGAATGAAAAATGACACAAACAGTCCTGACGTTTTCAGAAAAGCCCAAACCGCAACCGAATCCAGGCGACTGTGGTGGCTTTGTTGTAATGGACGCCAAATCTGTTCAGGGAATTACATTTGTGAAGCAGAGGACGTTAAAAGTAATTTCTATCATCACCGAGATGATCAATTCCATTTGGGACCAATGTTGAAAGACTGACTCAGATTTTATTATAGTATAACATTTATACATGAGCCATTTGGTTCATGTTAAAACTGAAAAGCTACGCTTCAAGTAATACAAATACTGATAGTAAGGAGCTGCTCATAACAGTCTTTTCATTGTTTTCAGTACTTCTCCTTTATAATTTGATTCCCCTAAATTTTGTTATATCATGTTGCGACACAGCCTCTGTGTGGAACATTTAATTCCTTTAGGCGCGGTAGCGGGCAAGATAATCCACCGAAACCATTTTTTAAAGATTTCAACTACAGCATGTGGCTGTTCTCAGACAGGAAACTCCCTCGCATCGCATTTGACGACATTATGTCTAAGCTTATATCTAAGCCTGATGCACCCTCATTCCTGCACACACACATGTTGTGAGACAGGGATGAGCAGTGTTCTGCTGTTTGTGTTAGTCAGCCTCACATTTCTAGAGCAGGAAGACGGCTTGACATGTTGCTCAGCTCCATGCACAAAACTTTGTATTTAAGAGGAACGTCAATCACGTGCCGCATAAAAGTCCTTTAACTCATAGACTGGAAGTAAAATTAATGTTGTGACCATATTAAGTGATACTATTCAATGGGTTTCTAACTGTTTGATCCCAAACATTTTTTCAGGCTGCTAATATTCAAGCATTCATCGCTCACGTCATCAGTTATCTGTTTGTCAGTCATGTAAACAAAAGGGATCCCCCACCTGCATGATGAAAAACACATTCCGGCCTAACTGAGGCAAATGTATTTTAACATGCAGAGCTAACGGCTAAATCCGAGCGAGTGGCCTTGAAAGCAGCGGCTGAGAAAACAGTCTCTGACAAAAACATGAAGGTCCATTTAGTGTTAGCTGTCCTGGAGCTTTCAGTCACATCACATTGTCTTCATCACACTGCCCAGCTGTCATGGGATTGTAGATTGACAACTCTGATTTTACTTTCTGAGTGGTGGAAGAACTTGGAAGAACTTGGTGGAAGAACACGACAGCTCCTGTAGAAGCAAATCAATGGACCTTGTGCTGATATAATATTCAAGTGTTTCTTATTATTAAGTATGTGTGTGTGTGTATAAAAAGAAAGTATATATAACTATAACTTATATACTGTATATATATATATACGTATATATACGTATATATATATATATATAGAAAATTATTATTTTTTTAGGTATTAAATGTGTAAAAGTGTGTTTAGATCAGTGATGTTTGTACACACGTCAGTAAAACGTGTATAATTTCAGTTATGATCATACATGCAAATATATCTTAATATGTGGTCAAAAAATGACAAATTGGTCCTTTATTTTTTTATTATTATTATTATTTAGACATAAACAACGAAGCCCATCAGATTTAATAGAAATGAGAGTGTAAAGCGTAGTCTGGTGTTTGAATACTACACAATTCACAACAATAAATTCAATGGACGCCCTGAGCCTGAACTGTATTGCATCCATGATTTAATCTCTGTTTTATGGTCTATTATACTCCAGCCGCACTGTTCACGACCATCTGCCGCTGAACACCACAGACGCTCCGCCACAAACAGTGAGACGTTCGCGCCCATCACGTGAACCAGAGCGCTTCTTTTCCGAGCCGTCACGTCACGTCACGTCCCAGCGTTTAGCAGCGGCCGTGCATGTGGAGGCGGGGAGCGGCTGTCCGTGGTGCTGATGGGAGGACTGATGATGCTCTCCGGCTCCGTGCAGCCGCTACTGCGCATGTTGCATGACAGGTACACGCAAGCCTCCATCTTGGGCATCCCGAGCTGAGGCGAAAGGGCAGCAGCCATATACACACTGGCTCCAAAATAACAACAAACCGGGCGCGGAAATAGAAAAAATTGGCAATTTGCCGAGATGTAACTTTTTTTTTTTCCCCGAAACCCATTCAACAAATTGCTTCAGTGAGGAGAGCGGAGAGCAGAATGGAAAAGAAAGACAGCGAGTGGTCTGGGAGCCTCTGTTAACGACTACTTGCACAGTCAGCTTCACTGGGTCAGGTTTTCTAAGGAATTGACAGGTGCCAAAGCCGAACGGTAAGTGGGAATGCGCGGCGTGTTTGCTGATGAACGACTTTGGTGTTATTTGTGTTCGTAACGCGCGCTCATGTTAAGGGAAATCGCATGATCCATATGTACTGGCATCTTCCTCCTGCACCGCCCCCCGCCCCCCCACCCCACCTCGTCATGGTGGTCGCTGCTTGCTGTGTTGTTCCCACTCCAGCCCCTCTGCTCCTCTCATGCTCAGGCTTCGGGCAAGTGTCAGCCACTGTTACTTACTTTTCAGAACCGATGCGACGTGCAGCCACAGGTTGTGAGTGCCCCGGTCGGCTGGTTGTTTTGCTTTGGTTGCATTTCAGTATTTTGATAAGCATAGCACAGGCCTTTCCTAGTGGGTTCAAGCATCTTGCAGTTAGATAAGAACCCCAGATGCTCCACTTAAGCCTAGCATTAAAGCAAAATATTGAATTTTACATATATATTTAGGCCTAACACCAAATTGCACAGATTTATTGTGTTAACCATTAACACATCACTCATTTATCTAAATATTCTCACCTTCTTATGGCAATTATTTTTCATTAAACAGCATTTTCACGGTCCTGAATCCAAAAATATGCACCGCTGAGGAAGTTATCTGTGCAGAGCAGAATTGCTTATTGACCTTGGACCCATGGGGCAGACCATGTAAGGCCTCTTGAGTCACTGTCAGCCACTGTATGACAAAGCCTCTGCAGTTTTTACATAGCCAGCAGTAAAACACAGCAAGGGCAGCGTTCTACAGCGTGGCACAGAGTTGACTCAGGCGGCGCCAAGGTCAGTTTATGGGCTCGTTCTCAGCTGAACCCGCATTTCTCTGCGCGGGGATCATCGTAGCATGGGTGTGCATAATGTCCTGGTGGTCTGTCATTTGGAGAATGTACACAGGACAAGCTGAGGACGAGTGTGAGCGTCAATTCAAGATCAAGAAAGTTAAAAAGTCATTCACGTCTGCTCCAGTATACCCCTGCACATGTCACCCGTAAAACAGCAAGCAGCCTCTGATAACTGATTCAATCTTAAAGTTTGGGTAATAAAGCCTCGTGCATTGGAGCAGAGCTGTGAGAGAGTTATGCACCTCGTGTTAAAGTCATATGAACCCAGCTTTTCATATTTTTTTAAGGAAAATCAGTTTTTTATATTATCATAACTGCACCAAGCCCATGACACGTTTCTGCTGCACAAAACTATCTTTATTTTTATGACGTTTCTATAATTTTTCTTCTCATGAAATACTGACTTTCACCTCTTCAGGACTCAAAGAAACTCTTGAAATGGAAAAATCCAAAAACACAACGTGCACAACGTGCATCACAAGACAAATTTTAAGAGTTGTGAGATGATTTTAAAAGTATTTTCAAGCCAAGGCAGTCTACTCAAAACTGGGGTTTTTTGTCACTTTTTAAGTACTTTTTTCTCATGAAATACGGAAGAGTTTCACCTCTTTAGTACTAAAACTATTTAAGTTTTCCTTGGTTAATCCGCTCACATGTTAAAGACACACGAGGCCTTTGACAAAGCTATTAAAAGCTTCCATAATGTGCTGTGTGTTCATGCCAGAGGTCATATTATGGATGGCAAAATTAAGATTTTGTCTTTTTTTGTAATAGAACTCATTCATGCTAGTTATATATCTGCCCTGTGCTCTTTCACCCTCCTGGCTGCAGTGGATGGTCAGCAGTGGGAGATGACATGTAGAGAAATGCCAGTAGGACGATGGGATGTACTGTAGGAACTGGAGGTCACGCAAGAAACGGTTTCTAAGAAAAGTGCTTTGTTGCCAAGTTAAACATCACTCCAGCTGCTGCCATCCGATACGCGGGGGTCAGCGCTGATGCATGTCGGACATTTTCTCCACCACACTGAACCTCCCGTTTTGCAGGAATCTTCCAAACTGATAAAACAATGTTGACTTAGCTCTGGGGCGAGGCGAGGTGTTTGCATGGCGACGAAAAGGCGGTGAGCGGAGCGCTGGAAACGATTTGCAGCGGAGAAGATGATGATCAATGTGCAGGCGAGGAGCAGTCAGGGAGTTACTGGGCCAAGGCAGTGAGAAAGAGAGAGACTGTCTCTGTCTAGACAATAAACTGCTTCAGTTAATATACAGTCTTGCTGGCAGGGCGGGGGGATGAGACTGTTGGCTTTGCTGTTAGTCTCAGTGTCCCTGTGCAATGAAAGGGCACCGCTTCCCTAGATGTGAAATGAATCATACAGGTACTATGGCGGCTAGCTGATTAATGGCCGCTATCAGGAAATGCAGAAACGCGCTGCTTTTTGCGTAGAAGTGTACATTTGTATATGTATAGTTGTGTTACCGTGAGGCCTGGCTTTGGATTTTCTAACAAATAGATTTATGGAAAACACACCGCACCTGATTATCTCATCCATTTTAGCATTTGTGGTGTGAGAGAGGATTAAACTGCAACACCACAGCTATCATAGATCAAACCAAATTATGTAGTTTACAGAGATAAGATAAACAACTGTGGCGATAACAAAGATAATCTGCAGCTGCATGCAGAAAAAATACCGTTTTTTTCTGCAGATTCTCGACTGAAGCAGGAGACTTTCAGGTAGTATTTATTTCAGCCATCCTGTAGAGGTCACGTTCACCTGACGTGTCCTGAATGACCATCGGTATTCAGGAGCTTCACTCTCCTGATTGGATTCATGCTTGAGCTTGCGCTACTTGATTAAACCATGTCAGATTGACTAATTTACATTTTAGACATTTACTGTATGTGACGTGCATCCAGAGTGAATGGGATGCATCATGTCAGGAAAGCAAGGTTCAACGTCACAGTGTTCAAGAACTAGACGAAATACTCTGAAGCTTCGTACGCCCACTGAGGGAGGGGCTTCGGTAGCTACTGTGCTCGTGTGTTAATGAACGCTGAGATTTGAATGTGAAAAATTCAGTTTGGGTTATGGAATTGTGCATCACTCAAAGCAGAATGAGCAGGATTTGTTGGTTACACACCCACTGCAAAAAGGTGTGACGGTCTCTGCAGACTCAGCCACGGCCACACACTAGTAGCGGGTCATAAGTGACTATTGAGAGGTGTTATTTTTTCACGAGCGTATACCTCGATTTTCACAAAAAGTCCTTCTCATGCCTTTAAGCTTGACTAATTTTAACGTTGTGTTTTTTTTTCGTCCTCCGCAGGCTCAACTGCCACCAGAATGGGTGTTAAGAAGCTCGCTATCTTTCTCCTGGTCCTCTCTCTTTGTCTCGAGGGAGGATCGGCCAAAGAAAAAGGAACAAAGAAGGGGAAGAAGAAAGGGAAGCAGGTTTACTGTCCATCGTGAGTATGGAATCAGCAACACTTTGTGCTGTCTTATGGTGCAAAAGTCAACATAACATATGGACTTCATGCTGCTTTTATGGCAAATGCTTAGAGCAGTTACGACAGCATGATAAGGCAGTTTCAAGGTGACTATCTGCTCACAAGAATTTCTAAATCATTGACATATATATGAAGATTTCTCAAAATTGCATAATATTGCATGACTGAACTTGTTTATGAGGGCAGCTCAGGGATTTAGTGTTGCACTTGTGTAAAGTTTGGGAACTCACATAACAGATTAAAAAAACATAGTGCAAATCTGTGCAGCAGATCTGACAACATTTCAAGCCTTTTCATGAGAATCGCCTTGCTGGAACCGATGACTTTGAAACTCCATGACCCCGATTCGTGACGCAGACTTTCTGTTGTTCACTGGCTGAGTCAGTGGCAGTAAACTGACATGTTTGTGTGAAATCGGCGGAGTTCCCCTTTAGCGTCCTTCAAGGTGCCCCAGTGTTGGCAGTTAAGCATTCGGTTAAAGCATAACTACTTTACACCCAGTGGATCTTGCTTTCAAGGCTTTATCCATCATGTTTGGCCAAATCTCAGCAACACAGTCAGTTAGGAACAATGGACATCAACACCAAATCCACCAAAAGCATGTGGTGATAAATAAACTGACCACTTGCAATGTGACATGTTTAAAAATGTCACAGCTTCTTGCACAAGTTTGCCAGCTGTCTGCAAATGTGCAACCGCGTAAGGGAGCTTTAAATAAGTGGAGAAGTTGTCAGGTCATGGATAGACTAAAAAGGTGAATTCTGCATGCTGTGTGTCTCACCAGGGAATGAACATCAATCTGTATTAATGTGCCTTTGGACTGTCCGTTGCCTCTGTGCAGTGGAGAGCTGCACCCTCCACTTCCTTAAATGGTAACAAATGGCTCGACAATGAAACTTCCTGAAAGGAGGGGGAAAGCGTTTGATGTAGTCCCAGTATTGGCAAGTGTAAGCTGTATGACATATTTCGTGTTTAGTGCTGCGGATGCCTTCGCGGATCAAGGGAACCACTTGGTTCCAGTTTAGCTGTTGTGCTTGAGGTTGTCAGAGGGGTCTGTTAAAAGAGAGGGGGAAAAAAAAGAGGTTTAGTGGATAGGAATTATGTGTTTCACTTTGATCAGAGGAACCGCAGAACGTACACACACTGCGCAGCATTCCTGCGGAGCACTTTAACTCATCCTCAGTGCATGATAAGGTTTACATAATGATATGTAAAGTGCTTTGAGAAGGGGAAACTCTTTGGCAGGAGAATTCATTGCCACCCACAAGGAGACTTTCTTTTTCTCCTTCCTCTCCTGCCAGATCCCGTTCTCCCCTTCCCCTCTCTTTGTCCCATTGTTTTTTCATCAGTCAACCTCAGAAAACAAATGATGTTTGGCTGAACGTCTTTGAAAGTCCCCACGTTACGTTATAGTGGTAATTTTCAGTAGACAGATGTTTTTTTGCTATTTTGCGGGATGGTTCAAGGGGAAATTTTCACTTTGGGCTCCATAAAAAGTGGATGTATCCTGCAAAAAATGTACTGTTGTCTCGAAAAGTCATTTATACTCTTTGACATCCACATGGCAGATTCATTGACTCAGTTCTTTACGGGACTTTTCTCACAGCAGCTAAAAATAAATCTAGAAAAATGGGGTAAAATCATTTTTAGTTGTTTGCTGTGCTTTGCAGTGAGCTTGTCTGAACAAACTGATCTGTGTCGTATCAAGCGTTGGACGCCGGTATCTTCAGATATCCTGACAAAGTGTGGCGCCAGCTGTACTGCATTTAGTGCCAATTAGCAAACGCTAGCGTGAGATGGAAAACAGTAAATATCAGAATGCTAGCACTGTCAGTGATAGCATGTTAGCATGTCAGCTTCGCCCCGTTTATTCCAAATGTTAAAATGCTAGTTTAATCCATAACTGGTGGAGAGTATACAGAGTAGAAGTGGGTGCGCTGTGCATCTGAGCGATTCATCTGCCAGGAATTCGACCTGCTAATGTAATCGTGCCTACAGTTCCCTCTTTGTCTCCTTTGTTTGCAGACAGCTGTCATCTGAGGATCTGGCCAGAGTCCCTGCAAATTCAACCAGTAACATCTTGAACAGGTTACTGATCAGCTACGATCCCAGAATAAGGCCCAACTTCAAAGGCAAGTCTCCATTCCTCTTCATCTGTCTCTGTCTATTTTTAATTTACATTTTTGCTGAAGTGCTGTCATGCTAATTAAAGAAACGAGCACACTATGAATATGCACCTCCACATTTCTTCAATAAACGTGGTGCAGGAACAGGCCTCTGCATAAATGGGCCTTGAGACATTAATGACAGTGAATTTCCTGTTATGCATATACTTGCATGTGTAACATGTTCTATAACAATAAGATGACGCTCCGGGGTTGACTTTAATGATTACACACACAGGAGCTGTTATGGGAATGAAAGACAGTGTCAAATCTTAATGAAGCAACATATAGTGTGAGCTTGTGTACTATATATGAGTTTTTGGTGAAACTGTTCACTGTTATTTCACATCCTGTTAACCTAATACTTGATATTAATTAGAACCATTCAATTCTGCAGAAACAAGTAAATCTCTGCCTCTAAAATCTGCCACCACCAACCCATCTTTTTAGTGTTCACAGTAAGTGCAAATGTCAGTGTAGGGAGAACCAGGCTTCAGTCTCACAGAAAAAGCCATAAAAATAACAAAGCAGTGACTGGCGACCTCTGCGTGTGACTGATGGGCTTACCGGTCTTCAGGTAGATCCTCAGTTAGTTTCCATCCTCTGGCACTTGGCGGCTGGACCTGTATCCGGGACTCGATGTTTGATGTGTTGCGAGCAGAATCAGCTCTCTCTCCGACTGGTCCGACGGCCAAACATCTGCTCTTGATTTCAGGGTGGGCTGAAAGATCAGCGTCCATTAACATCCATGTCATAATCTCCCAAATAACATCCTGAACTGTGCCTTATGCGAGACTTTGCCCGGGCCTGTAAAAGGACGAGCTGCTTTTATAGGCCATATAGGGAATTTTAAGCCAACACCAGAAATGATTCATGAATATTAATTAGTTTGCATGGTTGCATTAACGCATGATGGCGTGAGCTATACGCCACCTCCATAGTATGCACATTAATTTTGTGAATTGCTTGATAGAGTTTATCCTGTAAAAGTCCTGAGCCTCCGGTAAACACCTCAAAGGAAATCATTTATTCAAGGCAGAGTGAGCAGGCGGCATTCATCAAGGATTTTATTAGTTTATGCAAACGGCTGAGTGGAGAGAGTTACCAGTATGTGTCTCTACTGCGTTAGCTTAGCAGAGGGGATAAGAGGGCACTTTTATGACTTTGCAGTGTTGATGAAGTCTTTCACAAATCCTGATCAGTAACACAATCGATTCAATCAGCAGGTACAATATGTATAAATGAAGCCTTGCAGGGTTTTACAATCATTCTAGTTCCAAAGCGGCTCTTAAACACAGTGGACTCAACGCTGCAATCTCGTCCTTCCTCTCTCTATATCCAGGCATTCCTGTGGAGGACAGAGTGAACATTTTCATCAACAGTTTTGGCTCCATCCAAGAAACGACCATGGTAAGAATTCACTTCAATCCCTCTTCAGGCTGACAGTATTGCTAATCAATACCTCTGCCAATCAGGGGCAGTGGATCACAGCGGAAAACTGCTTCATCCGAGAAGTTTTAGGAAGAATGCATGAGCATGTTTTCTAGACGGTATCAGACCATTTAGCAGTGAATCATGATGAAGACTGGGGTTTTCATGCCTCGTTTATCTGATGGCTTAATTGCTGATAAAGGAGTGCTCTTTGAATGCTAGTGAGCAGATTAAACTCAAGGACGGCGCCGGGTCTACTCTCGATCACTTAGGAAACAATGAGGAACATTCCTGAAGGTTTCTAATGAGCCCGGCTTACTGGTGTGTTTTAATTTAAAGCTGCTGGGAGGAGCCAATAAACATTAAGCGTCTGTCTCAGTAAATATCTTCAATCATATGACAAGGTAATTGAAATTAATGCAATGCAGAGTGACAGCACCCACAGCTTGACTTGATTCTGTGTCACGAACTCATCTGTGCTGCACAGTTTTGCAGGTTTATTCCAAAAGGAGAGCTTGATTCTCACAGAATAATTGAAAGTCACACTTCAGCATGTTGATTCCCACAAATCATGCAGGCAGCTAAGTTATTTTTTACAGAAATAAACAGACAAACATGAGAAACAAAGGAAAAATTTGGTGTGGCAGACACACCTCACTGACTTTTTGCTTGCAAAACTGTCCAGCTTTAGTTATGGAATACAGTGCCAGCCTCAGTCTTCACAGGAACAGATAGAGTACTCGGTTTTCTACCTTTGCTCCTGGAGTCCTGTTGCAGGTCTGGACAGTGTCTCAGTCCAAAGCAGTGATAAATGTTCTCCTACTTCATTTCATGAGGAGTGACACTCTGAACAAAGCCTTAGATCCTATATCCGGGAACTGGAGCTGCATTAAAATCTACTCTGGAAATATTTCTCTTGGCTGCCGATCAGGGGAGAGTGTTCACTTATAAAATCTTACAGCGGAGAGTTTCACACCAGGACCAATTACAGACCAGTTAGTGTGATAAATGCTGAAAGTGGAAAATCCTTAAAACTCAAGTATAAAGTACAAGCGGTGTGCAGGGATGGTGCAAGAAAATAAAAAATAAGATGGGAGAAAAAAGAAAAGAAGAAAAAAATCAAGGAGAATGAAGGAAAAGGAGGAAAAAAGAGCAGGAAGGAGGAGGAAGAGACAAAAAATGAAAAGGAAGATGGGACAGTGACAGAAAGACGGGCAAGAAAATGAGTCACGATGTTAGAGAAGGGGAAAAAAGGACATGACAAGAGAAGAGTAGAAGGAAGAGAAAACCAGACAAGATGAGAAAGGAAGGAAAATAAGAGAAAGGGATGAGGACATTGAGCAGGAAAGAAAGGTGGAGGACAAAGAATAAGAAAGAGGAAGGTAAAAAAAGGAGTAAAAGCTGAAAAAATGTGAGAAGAGTAAGAGAAGAAAAGCAGCCAGGAGAAGGAAAGAGATCGAGCTGAGACAGAGAAAGAGAGATGACCGACTCCCAGATGGCAACTCCTGCCTTCCCTCTTCCCCCCGGACGCCCGGCGGAAGAATGAAAGTTAGGAAGGTTTAAAACGAGTCCGGGAGGAGACAGGAGAGACAGCTGGTCACCTCTCCCCCTCAATTTATCACTCTGTGGGGTATCTGATCTCAGGAAACCCTCTCTCATCATTTACACCTCCCTCGGCCGAACACCGCCGCGTCCACTGTAGTTAACACATCTACTTTCACTTCATGATTGTATTCATCAGGAGAGGATTTTTGCCCGCTCTTCCCCAGCTTGAGTTTTCCTCGTTGATTACAGCGAGCGGTCGTGTTAAATCTCGCCGGAATCGAAAGCAGCGCTGGCAGCTTGATGGTGAGCCAGAGGGAAGATATATTTCCTTGTCTGGTTTTCAGAAAGACGAAGGTGTGGGAATTGACCTGAGAGGAGCTATTCGTGCTGTCGCTTGAGGACCAGTTGGACGCGGGAGTGTAAAATTAGGTTGTATAGAAATGACGGCTCGCTTTCCAAAATGAGATATCAACAGTCTGACCACTGCGCTCCCTCCCAAACATGTTTACTTGCAGGGAAGTAAAGCACATTCTGGGTTATTCTTGAATGTATAAACCATCCTAAGACCTCTGTGTATAGAATGGTTTCAGATGAGTTTTTGAAATAGTTCCTGCCCATTCATAATGCACACAAAACAGAGAGGATGGAAAGCTTCATGTGGTTTCTTGTCTCCTCTTAGACGTTGTGCATCAACATGTACTGCAACGAATTACGCGGATCAATCATGCATTGTGTATTTTCTGCATTTTTGCCAGGAAACTGATCTGTGTGTGTATCCTGGATGTATACAGTGTGATATCTAGTTTTGCATGCAGCACTTGCCCAATGTTGGCTCTAACTGACTGGAGAATACACTAGGGCGCCCCTGCAATGAGAATTTTTATTTGGGTAAACAGCTATTGCAAACATCTGTAGAAAAATAAGTTATTATTTGTGTTAATTAAGTGTTATCTACCTATTTAAGTCACTTGGCTGTCTCTCACAGTCAAGCCAGGCTGTAGTATAACGTTTCTGTGTAGTTGGAATAAATTTAGTTACAAAAAGGGAGAGAAAGCTTTAAAAAGATGAGTCTGGCTTCCCTAAAAATATTTGTCAGCAAACACATTACGCATGTGTTGTAAGAAGAATTAGCCTGTGACTAAAATAATAGCTGTAAAGTGAGGATCACTTTTGCGACTGCGATGGGTGGGCCGTGCGTTCTGAACGGAGGCATGTGGCAGCCTGAAAGACCGAAAACGACCTGTTACACAGCAACGACAGGTGAGTTATCCAAGTTAAACCTGCGTTGGGACGAGGCTCAGCGTGCTGCCAAGGATAGGATCCAGCTTGTTGTGGCCTTGTGTCCCACAGGGGCAGAGCAATATTAAGAAAGTAAGAGGGTCAGTGAGTTTAAAGCAGGCCTTCAGAGAGGGGTTTGATGATTTCTGTCAAAGGCCAAAACCTGGAAGTGCAGGTCACGTGACCTAAACACATCCATGACAGAAGAAACAGACGTAAAATTAATATGTAACAGACTTTGACAGCTTGAACCATTAGGCCCATTGACCAGAGGAGACAATGACCTGCATGTGTAACAGGCAGGGACGTCAGAGGTGATGACCTGGGCGAGCAGGTGTCCTGGGAATGAATGTACGAGCATGTTTGGATACAGTATCCAAAGCTAGCTATATGTGTGGTTTGAAGAGATGTGCTTCTTTGCACTGATTGACTTGAATTTGACTGCAGAATGATTTGCCAAAGGAAAAACACCATCCTTCATGTGTATTCTAGTTCCATTATTATCGATCATGCAGTGTGGTTGCATGTGCATCCGTCCAGAGCTAACACATCACCCTAATACTTTTCCTGCACATTTATGACTGGATGCTGAAGGAGCTCTTGTGGTTATCGTGATCCACAATTTCTGAAAAACCTCTTTTATTGACTGCTGGCTGCTTTGTGCTGAGCGCTGGGGGCTACAAGTGATCAGCAACTGCCACCCACATGCCCCCCGACACACCTGGAGGAGAGCCGCACTCGACTGAATGCACTCTCCTAGTTTCCATTGCAGTAGTTGAATATCAAGGCCCCGTTTTTTCTCATTTCATCCTGGTGAAAGCTTTTTGAGTTGTCAAATATTTGAGTGTTATCACGGTGGATTATGGGCCCTGCTGCTGATTTCACGAAAGCCTACAATCGACTGTGTTTTCACGATGTGAGGAAAAATGCCATTGTTTTAATCTGAAAACAGCCGAGTGCGTGAAGCTGTGGCACACGTCGGCTTTTAGCACACTCTTCATGAGCTGCTGCATCAGAAAAACGAAAAAGAAAGGCTACTGACATTATAAAAATTGGGAACAATGAAGAGATGGAAGTTAATTTCTCACCCAGGATCACACACACACACACACACACACACACACACATGCAGCTGGTATTTTGGCAGCATTATTTGACATGTCATCCATCTTCGCACTCAGCATTAATACTCCTTCCTAACACCTGGTCCCAGAACAGCTTGAGGCACGCCATCAAAGCAGGCACAAAAAAAGTCCCCAAAGCCCCACAGAGTCATACTTTCCCACCAGCAAGAGTGTGGACGTTTCACTAATAAGCCCTCTAATGAAGTATTTGAGTATCACATGTTGCTGTAGTGATAACATTTGACTACATGTGCACGTTGACCGGTTTTGAAGTAGACGTCGAGTGTTTTCGCTGCAGCTGTAAAATGTCACTTGTCACGCTAAAGTGGTCGATTTAAGTTGTTGAAATGTTCGCGGCGAGAAAATGCTGCTTGTCAGTGAGTTAAAAACAAGCCTTGAAAACCTGTCAATAAGGTGGAACCGCTGCATCCCATAAAAAAAAGAGGTGTTTTAAAAAGCAGTGGAGGAAAGGTGCCAACGAACAGGAGGATTTCCACTTTGCTTCTCTTCTTACTCTTTTAACTACACATGACGACCAGAGAAGAAGAAGAAGAAGATCTCAAATGTCTGGAGGAGGGGTGAAAATGCTTTTATTGCCATATTTAGACTTTCTGAGACACCTGTTGGAGTGTTTTGGAGATGGATCATGAGCAGAGCCCAAAGGTCATCAAAATAAAGAGCCACCGTTTTACCATCCATCTGCTGTCCTTCCCTTTAAAGCATCATGGGAAATGTGAATAGAAAAAAACCCTCAACCCCCTGTGCTTGTCTGTGGTTGTTCCTAACAGGACTACAGAGTCAACATCTTCCTGCGGCAGCGCTGGAACGACCCGAGACTGAAGCTGCCGCAGGACTTCAAGTCCGATTCTCTCACCGTCGACCCCAAGATGTTCAAGTGTCTCTGGAAGCCGGACCTGTTCTTCGCTAACGAGAAGAGCGCCAACTTTCACGACGTCACCCAGGAGAACATTCTCCTCTTCATTTTCCGTAACGGGGACGTCCTCATCAGCATGAGGTAATGGAGTTTTGTTGAATTACAGCCAATATTTATGGTATTGAGCCGTCCAAAGATAACACTTTTTTCCAGCTCTTACTGAATGTTTGGAATGTTTAAATATCAAAGTTGATTAAAAGCCTAATTAAATCTACTCAAATTGTTGTTGAAGCAGTTCTGAAAGTGCTCCAGGAAAATGTCACGTCACTTTGAGCGTGTCTGTTTTCATTTCAAAATCCTCAACGCGGTACCTTCATGTAGCCTTTATGCTAAAAAAGAAAGTTATAAGCATCCAAAATGATCTTCTTGAGACTTTGCAGATGAATTTCCACTGCACAGTCGGGTGCAGAGAGGTCTCCACCCACAGAATGAATCTGAACTTTCATCCCTTTGGTTCGTTTTGATGTGTGAAGTCACATCTCAGAGTCTCTTTGAATTGAACAGTTTGATAATAGGCCTGGTGCAGTCTACGGTCTGGTGTTGTACCAGGTCATGACTATTTCCTAGAGAAACAACTGCTCAGTTAGAGATAAACTGGGTGGATCGCTACATGGTTACATTAAGGAAAAACAGGACACAAAAAGGCAACAAGTGTGGATGAGATAAATGAAGCAGTGCACGTTGTCGTCACTTAGAGAACTCCTGCTTCAACATATGTCCTTGATGAATGTTAAAAACATTAACTGCACATGAAAACCATGCGTTTGCTTAATATAGCTTTAAATAATGTGGAAGCAAGACTAACCAAACACATGATATATGATATAAGGCCTCGTTGCATATGACTATTAATTAATAACTGATCATTCGTGTTAATGGCCTGCAAGTCTGAAATGGTTATTTTAGTCTTGTGTGGATCTCACTCAGGTATTGAGTTTTTTTCTTCAAGGCCATTTTAGCGTCATGCAAACAAAGCTTCTGTGTGACTTTAATTGGATATAAGTGGGTAACAAAAACAGGGCGGGATGGAAAAACTGAATTTTCTTCCTCCTCCTCCAGGTTGTCCATCACCCTTTCCTGTCCACTGGATCTGACGTTATTCCCTATGGACACACAGAGGTGTAAAATGCAACTTGAAAGCTGTGAGTTTTCCTGAAATAACATCACCTTAAACCGCCTCATCAGCTGAAGTCCAGCTGAAATTAAATTGCATTTGTTTTTTGTCTGCTACAGCCTACGTGTCAGCTCTATGAATAACTTGTCCCGTGTTTTCCTTTGAGAAAAAGTCAGAAAACAGATTTATATTCACGGTGGCGCCCCCTAGTTTTGCATTAAATGAAGTCAAATCTTGCATGAAGCAGGAACATCAGCGTTCTATCATCGACAGGGCAGACGGTCACACTGAGCCTGCTACACAACACAAGAGCCACAGACTTCGAACAACTACCAGCATTAGCTTTCCTGCTGAAGTCTCCCTCTGATTTAACTTACAGACATGGACACAGGTCCTGTCTGCACCACAGCTTGTTGAATGAGCCACCAAACAAGTGAAGTGCACTGCTAATGTGCATTTGCAGGCTCGTCCAGTCAGCCCAGTCAGATGCTGGTAGCTGGTGCCCACTGTCTGCCCATCACATGTGGTATACAACAAAGTTTCTTTACTTCGTCTGTCGTTCCTGCCGGCTGCTGTCAATCAGCCGGACACAGAGAGACGAAAACGAGCATTTCTGATTTTTCTAAAGACCTATTTTCTTCCTTTTCATTGAGCTACTAACAATACGTCAAAAAAACATTATTTTCCACTACAAACAGGTGATTTCAGTTGGACTTGAACACATCTGCTTGCTGGTATTTGGGAGACACAGCACAATATTAATGACTTGGGAATATATTTGTTGGTTTTATAAAATAGTTGTTTCCGGGGTAAATGAGCTTTTTGCTTGTGTTTAGAAGCCAATTTCAGTGGCGAACACTTAGAGAAGTGGAATAAATCATCATATTTTAAGGCTGTTGTGAAAGTCTCACAGCTAATTGAGCTCGACTGTGGTTATTGCATCGTGTTTACAAAGCAGTTTGGACTTCGATAAGTAAAATAACTTCAAGCCATTTCCTTCTAATGCAGAGCCCGACAGCTGAGGCTTAGCTTTTTGCTAGTATGAGTGCGTTTATATCATATATCTGTACTCTGATTGTATGTTTCTGTTTGTGAATGTGCTTATGGGTGTGGATTGCACGGGCATTTGCGGACACTTTCTGTGTGTTTCTTTCATCCAGTTGGCTACACCACAGACGACCTGCAGTTTATGTGGCAGACAGGGGACCCGGTGCAAATGGACGCCATCGCTCTGCCACAGTTTGACATCAGACAAGAAGATATTGATTATGGGAACTGCACCAAATTCTATGCAGGAACAGGTACGGTCCTTGTCCACCTTCTTGCCCTGTCACATCTTTAAACAGCAAGTTACAATGCTTATGAGTAAGAAAAGTAGGTGTTTAATCATTCAAAATACTGAGGATTTACAGCAGAGTGAAATATTTTTTTCCAGTATTTCCATCAACCACAGAGTCTTTAAGCTGAACAAGGTTTTGACTTCAGCGCTGCTCGTCTTCGGGTTTTCCTTTCATCCGTTCATTTATTATTCTCTCTGAAATGAGAATATTTTGTTCTGGGTCGACTCAAAGATACGCCATCCTCAACTTCAGACCCCAAAAGTTAGTTCATATGCCTGCTGCTTGCCCCGTTAGCTTGGCCAACAAGCTCATGTGTTCACTCCAGACCAGTTTTATTTCGTATGTCACAACATCTCAGAAGTTGCAGGTAGTCTTTGAGTACAATACTATACACAATACACCACTTTGTTGTGGTCTTGGTCTGGGATTTACCGCACGTCAATTCAGTTTGGGTTGCATCCTTCTGGCTGCAGCCATCATTCGAGCAGCGCTTCTACTCAGAGAAGTCAGAGAGGCTGATGGGTCTTTTTGTCAAAGCGAGATTAGTTGCTTGCCGTTGATTGAAAGATGAAATCTTAGCAGATCAGATCCCGAGCGGCGGCCAGCAAGCTTCAATTGCATGTTCTTATCTGGCCAAAGGTTATGCCGTGCGGCCATCTTTCTGGGAAAGGTCAGAAAACTGTTACACCTCAATCACGCTGCTTTCATTTGTTGAAGGAAATTAAATTTTAACACCTCAGTAGCCTACAGCGCCGAAAAGATGCACTGTGGATTATTCTGCCCCCCCAGATTTGTGTTATGATAGAGAGCAGAGATGTCATGCGTGCACTGCTGTGTGATCGTACAGTCAGCAGAAATCACATGAAGTGAAAAATAAGTCAATAAATAGATAAAGCTACTAAACTAATACAGTTCCACGGCAACAAACGCAAACAATAGTCTAAAAGTTTGGACTTTTGAGATGGCAGACAGGTTGACTTGCCATGGCAGGAACACCACAGGTGTAACTCATACTGGTGATTATGCTTCTATCCCATTCAGGTGCGCCAGTGAGCCAGCATGCACAGCCCAAACGCTGGCTCCAGCACAGAGGAGACAAGTAGCTGGCATCTTTGACAAAGCTCCACGTCAGACTTATATCAAGTTCGAATTATTTTGAGGGTGAACAAAAAAACCTGTGGTAGGATTTAGCTCACGGTTGAATAAAAACGGAGAGCAACACGTGAAATAAAAACAAAAAAACCCCATCTTTTTTTCGAAATGTTTGCATAAGTCGAGAAATTAAAGGTGCTCTGCAGTTTTTCAGCTAGTTCTACATTCAGTGCAGCTCATTAGGACACACTGTGTGGATCCTTGAGGTCTCACAGATGCCTCATAAAAGCTTCATTTTTCAGTCTTTTGAATCATTCATTGCCTACATTCATATTTACTTGAATCAGATTTATTGTCAAGTAATTTTGCCTTGGTGTTTTGGTGCATGACGAACACACAGCAGTCAGAGAAAATAAAAAGATTTAAAGCACTTGTGCTTGCTGCAGTCCTCCTCCTCCCTGCCTCTGGTAGCACATTACCGTGTGTCTCGGTTACTGCGCCCATTTATCGATGAGTGGGACAGCTGAAGTCAGATGAACTCACCCGTTCATCTCAGCCCCTCAGCTACTTCTCTGCTGTGTCTTGTTCTTGGATTGTCAGGAAGCACAAGTCACTCTTTGCACGGAAACTTGCATAGCAAATAGCAAAATTTTGTGTGGCTCCATAGATATTTTTTGGCCGGAGCTAGTTAGGATGGACTCGAACATACTCTGATGTACGACATGCCACGCTGACCTTTTTCGCGGGATCTGCAGGGCTAAAACTACCGAGCTTTCCGATAATGAAACAGAAGAAAAACTACTTGTATTCAGACCAATGTGGGTACAAAACGACATTCGCAGTGAAATGGAAAATCTCTATCAGCCAACAGAGCCGGTATGACCTCAGTGCTCTCGCACTTGGGAGGCGCACTGCTGGCAATGAGTCAGCCTTTTAACGGGTTGCCATGGCAACCTGGCCAGAGACAAAGATCACCTCTGTGTACGACTGGTTCGAGCCTGCTCTGCGACACAGGCAGCCCTTATATGCTGTGTAAAGCTCACCCAGAGATCCCCGGGCTAGTTAAATATTACTTCAGTCCATCCACTCCGCCATCCCATCGGACCTGCGACCAGCCTCAAAGAGCAGAAACACAACACTGCTGTAGGAGGTCTGAAGTGTAGAGGTGTGTATTCCCTGCTGGTCTGAGCCCAGCTAATGAGGACCACATTTCCAGTAGAGATGGATCGGTTCAAACTGATCATTTATGAGTGGAAATTTATGCTGTGCTGTTAAGAATGATAACCTTCTGAAAACAGGAACGTGTTCCCATCCACTAAAAATAGGAGCTTTGGCAGAGGACGGTGTTTAGGTCTCGATCAATTGGAAGCAGGGCTGTTTGGGGTGTCGCCCAGAGCTCAAACAGGTCTCAGCTTTGACAGTGTTCGCTGAAATAATGTGAAAGACCTGGTGCCCATTGGCCTTTCTTTCTCTTTCTTCTCTTTTGCCTTCTCTAGTGCTAATGATGCCCACAGCTGTGCTTTGCTTTGTGCAGATCAGATACCCGACCTACCCGACTGGCTCCAACTTTCCTCTAAATACATGATATTGACTGTTTAAGTCCAGTTTCAGTGAATGTAGCACTGTTTATGTTGTTTCACGTCACAAACCTTCTTTTTGCACTACTCCATTATTTATGTTAGCATTTGCTTTTATTTCTTACATAAACTTTATTTATGTGTGTGTGTGTATATATATATATATGTATATATATTTTTTTCCGTACAAAAACACTGTATTTTATTATTTATATATTACACTAGTGTGATTCAAAATTTTCCATTGTGAAACTGAGCCATGGCAATATAATTTTTATACTCTTTTTGTATATAATTGTACATATATATAGTTGATTATCCTTTATTTATTGTCTATTTGCTCATTTTCTACCACTCCTTTTTATTTCCCGGCGTGGGATCAAAAAAGTCTATAATTTCAATTCATTGGCTGGATCCCCCTCACTCTTCTTGATTGCATAAGTTGCTTGGCCTAATGCTGCATCCATGTCACATCATTCATTCGCAACTATGAGCAAGCGGAGGATGTTCATACCTCCACCTTGTCAGTCTGAGTCAGCGATGTCCAAAACTTCTGACAGTGGTGAAATCCCAGATGATCTGGTTCCGCTCGTTTATGAACTGCAACCAATATGCAACACAACAAAAATAGCTAATTCAGAAAGATGTGACTACAAGACTAGCAGTGGAGGTAACCTTCCTGCAGCAACGCTCCCAAATCAGAATAACAGCTTTTCTGGTCCTCCCACTCCGCTGACGTTGCACGAATGCACCATGATTGAATCATTACTTCAGATCTCTGTGAGACTAGACTGTCTCATCCAGGGAGAAGGTCCAGCTTCGGTTCCTATGAATATCCCCCTTTCATGGGTTGCGTCTTTTAACGATCCAGCCTCTAAATTGGAACACAGTTACCTTCTGTATGATGCTTGTATCCTATGTGCTCAATGGCTGCGTCTCATTGTTTTTATTTCAAGGCAAACTGCGCGTCTCGCTGAAGTTGAATCGTATTTGACGGTTTTCTCCCTCCTCATGCAGGGTACTACACTTGTGTAGAGGTTATCTTCACCCTACGGCGACAGGTTGGCTTCTACATGATGGGTGTTTACGCCCCCACGCTGCTCATCGTAGTCCTCTCCTGGCTTTCCTTCTGGATCAACCCTGATGCCAGTGCCGCCAGGGTCCCTCTGGGTACGGATCATTTGAACAATTCCACCATCTTCCGCTGACATTTTTACCGATACACATGATCTGTAATTATACCCAGAACCATGTTTTGAGTGCGTGGTCGGTCAGGTGATGAACAGAGGCGGGTGAGTGTTTGTATTATTGAGGTAATTAGGTGTGAAAACTCCTGCTCTGAGAAGCCTTGGGAAGAAGATTGTTGTCGATCAAATACAAACCTCTGTGAAGGATTATATGTTTTTAGGGATCGCTGACATTAAGGCCCCAATCATCTCCACCATGACATCATCAATCACTTTGACAGCATGAAGGACTTTATCTATCAAGCACGGTGCCAGTGTCCTGTATGTGATAAATCACTGAGTATAGCTGTAATTGACAGATGGGACCCACAGCAGTGGTGCTTAAAGTAAGTAAGTGCTTTTAAATTGCACTTAGCTAGTGTAGGTCTAAATGCACAGGGATTTGAGCACATGTTTAAGTGCAATTGCTGCTCTTTTTGCTGGTTGGTCCATGTAAAAGTTAGTAGTTTTTGGTCAACAGGATTGAAGTCATGGCTGACGAGACACTCAGTCTCATCAAATTACCTAAATGTCTAAAATTTTAACAGGCTTCAGTTTTCCAACCAGCCATGTCACCTTATTAACTTTTCTGTGATGCCTGTTTAGCCACAAACACAGATTTCCACTGTTTAAAATATGCTAGTGCACGGTTCAGCTAATGTTAGGAAACAAGCTCTTGTGCTTCTTGCGAATCCTCATGTTAATCAGTGTGGGCAGCAAGGGTTTTTCAGGAGCCAGAGAAAGCCAGGAGACACTCAGCTGGCCAACGAGGCACACCTGATCCCTATTAACCCAATTAACGAAGGGCTGTGCTGAGGAGCGTTAGGAGCAGAGCTGTTTTTCCAAACCAGAGAAGCTCACACAATGTGTCGAGCCTGAGGAAGGTCCAGATAGATTACTTGACTGTTGGCCTGAGCCCTGAGGGGATGCAAGGATGGCTCTGTGCCGGTAGCGCTTAATTTATTTTGTGTTTTTCACGCACTAAATGAATCACAGGCAAAAAACAGGTGAGCGATCGCTGGTGTCCTTCCTGCTTACAGCACTGGCAGAGTCCTAGTTTCCCTGAGCCGTGCATGATGGGAAAGGGACGGAAATGTCTCAAACGAGGTTCAGACACTGTGTTTGGTCCAAACTCTAACTTACTCACCACATTCTTCTTCCTGTTGCCCTGAAGATTTCCATTTGTTAATAATGATGATTTTGATACTTTCTCATCAAAATAAAACACAAACGCAGCAATTTTTAACAAATAGCATAAAGCTTGAACAACAGAACATAAAATTATTAATAGAGTTAAAACAGCTGGAATCAATATTTTTATGCCAGCGATGTGTCAAATGAGCGTGACATTGCTGTAGTGCTACAGAGAATTATCACCTGGATCTACAGCTGCCTGCAGCTTTATGGAGCTTTTTATGGAGTTTGAGATGATGCTGAATGCATTTTACTGATTGCACTCAGTTTTACTGTCTTGGTTCACTCTCACCAGTCCCGTGTGTGTTTTCGGCTGCAGCGTGCAGCGAAAAGGCTCTAACGAACCACTGCACACTAGCGAGCAGCAGTTTGTGTCCAGTTTACATCCAAATGCGTCCATCTTGCTTCAAATGTAATCTGTAATCCCACAGAATGTCTTCAGCTAATGACAGGCTCCTGCTTTGGTCACAGGTTACTACTCCGGGTAGAAAGCCAAGAAATGCTTAACTTTTCGGCAAACATTTAAGCAGACAAACACACGTAATCCAAAGATGACACTTGTGTGGTAACAAAAAAGCAACAACTTTGAAATCTTTGTATACCGAGTGTCTTAATTTGTCATGAGGAGAAGTTTGACACAACTGCTGTGCCACATTGCCACAATAAGATTTAATCAATTATATAGTTGTTTTTGCAGTTACAGTATTTTACATATGCACTTAAACATTATACTTATACTTACAGTAAAAACATAGTACTCATCCCAGTGTGTATTCACCCATCATATCATGCTGAAAGCATCCCCTGGAGAAAGAATTGGTGGTCACGGCCTGTATTCTTCATACATTTGTCTTTGCTGTATACATATTAATATCTTTCCCATACATGCATGCTAACACTGCACATAAAAGAAGTGATGTATAACATAAAAAAATCAGACAAAGCTTGTGTTTGTCCATTCCACTTCTTACCTTTTCCTCCCCCTCCTCCATAATTCTGCCTGTGTGTAACATGTCGGTGTCACCCACATACAGTATCACAGGGGCACCTCTGTGTGTGCGGGGCAGCATGGATAAGATAATCCATTGTTATCTCGCTCCAGTCGTCCACCGCCTCCTTCCCTCCATCCTCTGTCCAGTTGTTTATCACCCACTCTCATCCCATCATCACTCCAACTCCACCTGGAGGCCTCCTCTGACTTCTCTCTAAATGGGATCAGTCCAGGTCAGTCAACACCCAGGTGTGGGACCACTCTCGCTTATTGCTCTGTGCGGTGCGTTTGTGTGTCCATGTACATGTGTGTGTCTGCGTCCATGTGTTCATGCATTTTCTTTCTACATACAGTAGGTGGTGTGAGCAGATGCAACAGGAAAAAATGTTTTTCTGTTATATAAATAAGATATAGGATCCATGTTTTTCTGTCTCATACAAAGCCAGTTTCATTTTGTGCATGCAGCTGAGTGTGTCATTGGGAAACAAGGCAAACAAGGCTATTTCAGTATTGGCGCCTTTCATGTTTTCTCTGTTTGTATAATAGGTGGGTGTCCAGGTTGACAGTGCTCTCTTTAGCAGATTGATCCAGTGAGGATGCAGCAGTTTGATTAGAAATCCTGTAAGAACTCCTCCGTGATGAGTGACCATAATGAGGACTGGAGGCAAAACCCATCAGTCATCATATTGTATTTATTATCTCTCTAAAGGTTCATTACAGTAAGGGAAGCGGGAGTGAAGCCCTTCATGTGTGGTTAAAATACACTCCGAAGAGTTGTTGTAATTTTTCCCCCGTAGCCCTAAAGAGTGCTGCTGTGCTCGGGGAATCTCTAACCTGTAATCCTGTTGGCTATGAGAGATAAAATCAATTTAAAATTACTATCATTCAAGGCTGCTGACAGTCTGCTAAAGCTCTTGGAGATGTCCTAATAAAAGAGGTAGCGGTCATGAATTTCTAATTGCGTTCATGTTCTCAGAAACTCTGTGGATGTGAGCATTTCATTGCAGCTTCTGTGTGTTCTGTTAGAAGAATTTGTTCAGTATTTTGTGCTTTGAAGAGGAAATGGATCATTTTTCTTCTCTCAGCAGCAGGTTAATCAAATGCATTTCCTGAGCAGAAACAAGCATTTCGGCTACATAAGAAGAACTGTCTCTGTCAGTGCTGTATGTTGACAATCATGGCTCAGTATTGATCCTTCTTGGCACAGAACAAAATCCGTCTGTAGCACCAAATATCAAAAACTAAAGGTTTTGTTTGTGGGTATCAAATCCAAAACGCAGGTATAGTAGTAGCAATGGAATCGAACAACAAGTAGATGATGCAGGTCAGAATTAGAAAGTGCAGAACAAAGACATTTTGAATACAGATGTTGGAAAAATCCAACTTCCACTCACTTTGCTGACTGACAAGGTTACTTGTCCATCTCTTTCTTTAGGCATCCTCTCTGTGCTCTCCCTCTCCTCTGAGTGCACCTCCCTGGCTTCAGAGCTGCCCAAAGTGTCCTACGTCAAGGCCATCGACATCTGGCTCATCGCTTGCCTGCTGTTCGGCTTCGCCTCGTTGGTGGAGTACGCTGTGGTTCAAGTGATGCTCAACAGCCCGAAGCGCATCGAGGCCGAGAAGGCCAAGATAGCATCCAAGGAGAAGGCTGCGGGAAAGAGCCCCACTGCCCGGAACAACACGGTGAATGGGACCGGAGGGACGCCGCTTCATGTCAGCACCTTGCATGTCAGTAGATCTGCTTCGATAACTTGAGAATGCTTGTGTGTGTGTGTGTGTGTGTGTTTGTCACAGAGTTACTGTATGTCAAACCAGAACGTGCATACATTATACACACACCGCTGAAATCAGCAGAATCCGCTTGCTGTTCATTGAGAGCAAAAATCCAGGTGATGGTCCGTGGTTCGATTCTGGCCAGGTGTCTTTGGTGCATCCTACGTCTCTATCACTTTCCTTGTTTCCCGTCTGTATCTATCTAAAAACACAAAATGTCAACCTCCTATTGATTGTTGTCTGCGCTTTTACAGCAGCTACAGTGCAGCTAAGGCAGCACGGCTTGGTCCAACAAGCCAACAGTGAGGCTCAGGTGTAGCCAGCCGCTAACCCCACTGACTCCATGGCAACACTGTGATGACACGATGACGGGAACTGTGGTGCCAAAATTTAAAACACATCCATCCCAAATGGACATAACAAACACATTTTATTGCACACTATCAATACATTTTCTGTTGATGCTACTAAGGCTCAGAAGGTCTCATTAACATGGTTGTTATAAACTTCCAACACTGACGTTTTCCTTTATCTATTCATATACATACATACATGAACTCTCTGTTGAAAACCTTTGAACAAAACCAAAACAGTTTTTAAAGACATGAAATTAAAAAAACAAGCAAAAACAGCTTGGGATGTTGATGTTTTTCAATGACCTTGGTAATGTGGAAACATTAAGACTCTGACTGATTCTGAACTTCTGGAACACGCTGCTCCATATATGATTTGAATATGTAATGCAATACATTTACAATCAGTCAATGAGGGTGCCTTGTTGTTGCTTTGTGGATGTGTGCAGTGTGCGTTTGCAAGTCTGTGTTTATGTAATTGATTATATGCAACATCCCACCTACAGTGACACGCAGTACAGTGACAGAATGCATATTCCAGATCCAACATCCTCGGGCGCAGAGATCTAATCTAAATGCAAAACACGGAAATCCAATCATTAAAAACTGGCATTGTCTCTAACACACACATACTGTCAACGCAGTCAGTCAGGACTCAAGTCTGACACTCATGTGCACGTCAGGCTTGCAGTATGTTGCGCGGCTCTTCCAATTGTACGCCTAATTGAAATTAATTTACCCCTAGGTCTGCGTTTGTCCGGACCACATTTGGTTTGAGAGAATTACATTATTCCATTGAGGTTTAATGGGTTTTCTAGTCAAGACCAAATCAAAATAATGAAGCTTTAATGAGCTTAATGACTTCAGTGAGTAAGCATCCATAGTCTGATTAGATCCTGTTCACCCCGCAGGCCTTCAGGGAAGTTGATGAAAGGGATTTTTTTGGATGACATTAAACTACATCCTTTTGCTAATTCTCACAAGCGCTGGCTGTCCAATATGAAAGCACGTTGTGGGTGCAGAGGGGCTACAAGACCCCAGATGAGAGAAGAACAATATTAGGCAACATGGCAGAGCACAAAGCAAATCTAATTCTGGCTCCTCTCTCTTTTTTCTCTTAAAATAACAGTAGTTTTGTTGTATCAGCATGAGTTCTATCCAAGCTTCAGGATCAAGCAGCTCCCTCACTGGGTTTTAAGTCTGTTTTCAATCGAGTCCAACGATCCTAAACTCATTTAAATGTTAAGACGAAGCCCGCCTGCAGCGTGGGTGTGACGTCTAAGAGACATCATTGCTACTGTTTTACACATGCAACAGTAGTCTGAGAAAGTGGAGCATTCAGTTTTGCCAATGTGTGATTATAAAGGAAGGAAAGTTTCTACATGATCATTTGTGCAGTTTGGTTCACAACCAAGGACAAAGTAGACCACATTTAGTATTGTAATAGATCTAGTTCTTTGCTGCTGTCAAAATGCATGTTGTTTGCAACCTAGTTTTGGGCTGTTGTGGTTTTTTTTAGCGCTTTTTAAATGAGGCCAAGTCTCAAATTTCATCCCATTTGACAGAAAGATTGAAAAACTGATTAATAGCAGATATGAAGATAGACATAGATAAACTGTCAGATGGCTGTGGTTCAGAAACGGCTCAGTACACTGTAGACACACACAAAGATAAACCTGCAGGGGAGAGTCGGAGGTGTAGAGAGAGGGGACAAAAGTAAACTGATGCATTGTGCCAATGCCAACATTTCTGTTCTGAGGTGGTGAGATGCTGTCGTTTCACCAGTAAAATCAGCTTTAGCCCATTTGAAATCTTCATGTCATGTTGTTTGTTGTTTGAATGTTTGTTGACAGAAGAAATAAGAATGAACAAATTGAAACATGTGGATGCAGCGGTCAATTAAGTGTTTATGGCGCCTTGGAACAATTCAGCAGCCAGATGTGCAGAACTCGCACACAGATCAGGTGGAATTAAAAAGACGTTTACTCTGTCAGGCTTTGGAGCAAACGTTGGGCCCAGTGGCAAATCAGCGAAGGCAAACAAAACCAAACAAGGAGCAGGCAGGTGTCATAAACAAGAAGGGCAGGTAACGAGGACAAAGGCTCCAACACGAAGGCTCCTGAGCCCAGAAGACAGGGCAAAGGGGCTGATATATACACAGTCTGCTGCTGAGCTGAGCTTTAACCACTTTGGTGTGGTTCCACTGCCTCAGGGGCTGCCAGCAGCGGAGCAGACTGTTAGCCTAATCTTATCTTGATTTATATGACCCCTTTATAGCTTGCATTAAAATATGTTTTCTGTGATCGGATTGCAACCGGATAGTGTTCACCGGATCAAACTGTATGCGCAGCCATGACATAATTAGGACGGATTGTGATCCAAATCACCTCCTGAAGGGGCCAAGAACAGTAGATCAAGTTTGACAACGCATACGTAGGTTTGACACCCATCCTCATCCGTAAGGATCATCACCATCATCATCCTCTCCCACCAGCGTTGACTGCATTCCCGCATCCAGATGGTCCTCTGCACAGCGATGGCACTGACCACAGCTGAAATTCAGCATTCTCCTCTGCTGTCGACTTTGGCTCTCTGGTTGTTTGAAGTCGGCTTCTTTCCCCACTTTGAAAAGCAATCAAAAGTCCATAGCACAGCTTAATGGATGGCTGCCATCTTTGCTTTGTTTCGTTCTGGTTGTTGTTTTGAACCTGTGCAAATGAGAGGAAGTTTCAAAAAGGAAGAAGAGGAACAAAACGAATAACCTGGACAGCGTGATCAGATCAGGTGTAAATGCAATCAGGTTAAATCAGAATCAGGATATTTAATGCAGGATGTAAACAGGGTGCTTGTTTCAGACAGATGCATTGTTGAAACGTAATGCTGCAGAATTGAACAATCAGTTCTGACATCCCTCTTGTTACTCTCTTGCACCCAGGTGGCGGAGACTCGCTGTAAGAAGGTGTGCACCTCTAAATCGGACCTGCGGACCAACGACTTCAGCATCGTGGGCTCGCTCCCGCGGGACTTTGAGCTGTCGAACTTTGACTGCTACGGGAAGCCGATCGATACCGGCGCCGGTCCCGGCAAATCCCAGTCCAAGAACAACAAGAAACCTCCTCCCCCTAAACCAGTCATCCCCTCTGCTGCCAAACGAATCGACCTGTACGCCCGAGCCCTCTTCCCGTTCTCCTTCCTCTTCTTTAATGTGATTTATTGGTCCATATACTTGTGATTATCTTCCTCTTGTATTATTAACCCGCCACTTCACTCCAAATGAGTTCTTGATTGATTGATTTGAATTCCAAAGTGAACATTGAGAAATGTGAATCGTAGCCATACAAGATGATTGCAGAGAAGAAAATAAAACTACATTATTATTATTGCATTTATCTTCACATAGAAATAGCCAGCTATCATCGTTGTGTATTAAAATGATTCTAACTTAATCTTTATTTACCTAAAATGGATATTATAGCATCTTGTATTGAAATACTTTATTTATTGATAATGGTATTGGAGAGGCTAATACAGGATTGCAGATATAACTGTTGTGATGAATGGTGTGTAAACAAATCCACTAAGATTGATTGCGTAACGACCGAGCAGAAGATGCACAGATCTATAAAAGAGCATTTGTAAATAGCTGTTTGATTTTTCGCCCTCGCCAAGCGGGAGTCTGTCCCGGAGTTTAATAAGTTAAAGCATTTTATTTAAGCTTCAATGCAAAGTGTAACATTGTAATTACCTTGCATGTTAAAGATTTGCATGTATATGGAGATAAAATCTAAATATATACATATTTATTACATTTTATTATGATTTGCTCTTGAAAAGATAAGTGGGTACGTGAAACACCATGTTCCTGTCCAGATGGTCATGTGACACTGCCACTCTTTCAACAAGTGTAACGTTTGAAACACTCTGCTCCTGTCCAGATGGTCATGTGACACTGCCACCCCTTCAACAAATGTAACGTTTGACATCTCCCACCTGTAGTGTGTGTAAATGGGTCACTAGTGAGCTGTGACCATGTGTTTGTGTAATTTACAAGCAGAGTTTAAAGAAAAAAAAATGATGAAATGACTTTTCACCATTTGCTGTGATTAAAGATGAACACATATTTGAATTCTTAAACACTGTATGTTGTTTTTTTGTGACAGTGAAAGTGCAGCAAGGTTTAGATTCTCTTTTCTAGGGGTTCAGACTGAACCCTGCAGTTTTGTCACATGTGTGTATTTCTGATCCACTAGGGACTTGAAATAGCTGGAAATAGTCTGCATCCCCAGCATCTTCCCTTCGCTCTGCTGACATGTATCCCTGCATCACACAGCAACACATCTGTTTCTTCCACCGAGGCTTGACCTCTCCCAATATGCCAAACCGGCCATCTATTATTCATGCAAACCTGCTTGGAAAATGACCCCTGACTATCATTGTGAGACTTCTCATATGAAATCTGTCTCTGGCTTAATGAAGCAAGATACATGCTGACCTTATGTCACGACAACCGGGTCATATTAATGAAGTTTGAGGCAAATTGGCTCAGGGTTGCTCATGTAAAGGAGAGCGAAATTGTCATTGCTGGGGTCTTTTTCTTTCTTTTCGGTTTGCACAAAATCAGAAAACAGGACCTCTTTTTTTTCCCCCTCTCTGTGGCTGCCATGGTTACAGACATGGGAATGAATTTTTGTCTGTCACAACAAACACTCGCCTGAGACACAGAAAGGGAGTCAGACTGAAACTCGACTTCTGAAAACTGCAAATGAAACCTGAATCGTCAGGAGAAGCATATGTTTTCGCAGATTAATGAAAAATGCCTTGATTTGTGGTTAATTTTGACTGATGTGAGGACTCAATGGAGCTCTGACTCAATCTCAAATGAGAGTGATTCTGCCTTGCAGTGCCCTCCAATGGTCAGAACTATATTTGTTTAATGTAATGAGGAGACAAAACACTCTCCTGAGAGAAAAAAACAGATGCAGTGCCAGGTTGTATGTGAAGTATGATAATGGCACAAGGCAAGGCTGAAGGATTCTGATTCCCACTTCATGCTAAAATACAAGAACTGCATATGCACTGAAAGCTTTTCCATTTGGCACATAGACCAGAATTAAGAGACATTTTCAGTGGTGGCACTACATTAAATTATTCATGTCCAAAACCTTGAGGCTATGAAGTGACGTTTAGCATGTTAGCAGCTACATTTTCTTAAAATATATTTAACATTTTAGATTCCTGGTTATTATCTGAAGCTGCAACAAACACTGAAATATGCATCAGCTAATAGAGAGGGAAACACTCCACACCACCAGGACTATAGATGTATCAAATACAGCTCTTGTCACTGCTGTGACTCATGTGTCTGCAAGTGTGTGTGTGTGTGTGTGTGTGTCGGCACACTCCTCCCCCGCACCCCAGCACCCTGCTAGTAGCCCAGTGCAGTAACCTATATCACACAGGGTGCTTTCTAATCCAACATGACCTCTCGCCAGGCTGCCACCCAGGCCACCAAGAAAACCACCGTGACAGTCAGGCAATGATTAGTGGAGGAACAGTGGGGGGAGGAGAGGCCACGGGGCTTATTGGAAGCTCATTTACTGTGAACAAGGATTTCTTACATCAGTGTTGTGCTTTTGCCACCTTATTCGAGCATTAAAGATAAATACATATTGAGTAAACATTGACTTTCGTATTAGAAAAAAAATGGCATAGTACCTCCATCCAGTGTCCATGTTTTCGTCAGTGTATTCGATTGTTTTCTACCAAATTGTCAGAATGAAAAGCTAATTTTGAGAGTATAGTGACTGACCTTAAGCCACATCTCATCATTACCTACAGTCCAGTGACTGTAGGGACTGACTTGTGCTTTAAGGTAAGACATGACAGGTGAATAGGGTAGAAATGTTACCTAATAGCTCTAAAAGCTATTACTTACCTTAAGACAATTATTTCTTGCATTACAAGTGTCTGAAGTTTTATGTTGAAATATGCAAATGTGGTATTATTGAATTAAATATGCCCTAACTTGCATTCATTTCTAGAAGCGAAATCCGAACATTTGATAAAGCCAGGTTAGAAATTCTTATCATTTTGTTGGCATATTAATGTATATAGGTTATTACAGAGGGGAACTTTAGGTGTCTCTTTTCAAACACTCCATAAATCAGAAAATGCTGTAAACAGACATAAAGAAATCCATTTTTTAAATCAGGCGATGAATCACATGTGATCAAACCATTGTGTAGAAACCTTTAGAATATCGATGGGACTAAAAGTGGAAAGTTTGGTGCATGTAAGCACTTCTGAAGTGAAGATTTCTGGCTAATAACACGACAGGTGAATGGGGTCATGGCACATCCCCATTTGATGACTTACATTAAGAAAAAAAAATTGTATAACAAATTTTCTGATTTTTTATGGCTAACAATGCAAATGATGCAATGTCTAATTAAATATGCACTAACTTGCATGAATTTACAGAACGGAAATCTGAACTAAAATAAACACTTCTGTGTATATTTTGGACATTTTCTTTCCACTTGTCTAAACGGAGGCATGTTATGCAAAGCAGCCCCAAATCTCAAAATTCACCGGTGCATGAAAAACGGATGTTTTCACCTGTAGTGTCTTGCCTTCATGAGGGAATTTTCACGGTTTTATCTGAACCCTCCAACATAATAGGCTATTTTCCGAATGCCACAGTGGATTTCAGGTCAGCCACGATTTTCCGCCCCCGTCCCATGCAGGCACGCTGGCTGTTTGGTGGCTGATGATTTTTGGCAGAGCTGGAAATGTGGAAGTCTAGAAAGTGTGGAGGATGCCATTTCCTGTCAGAGGTCGAGGTGGCGAGAAGTTTGGTTCCAGCCAGACTGAACCAATCTGTGAAACAGCTGTGACTGCGGGTGCCGTCATTACAGTTAGTTCTGCCCAAAACAGAGAAACGATAGAGTGAAGAGAGACAGTGTGATGAAATGTTGAAGGTGAAATAAAGTCTGAAAGCTTCACAGTGGAGGAAATAGAGGAGAGAGGATGGCAACAGCACAGAAATGGAAAACGGAACTGAAGAACCATAAAAGGCGACGACGCCCTCTCAAATTTCAATGTTGTGTCTTCGATTCTAAATAAAATTTCAAGAACTGAAAACAGTTTTACTATTTTTGATGCATCTTTTACTGTTTTGTAGTGGGTATTTTGAATGGTTGTTCATGACCAAAGGGTCGTAAAACAAGGACTGCTCAGCTGGAAACATGAAAACCATCAAGCAGCGCGGGGCTCGGGGGAATGCATCATTAGTAAGAGGACGAGGGAAATAAAAATAGATGTAAGAGAAGAAATATGCAGAATGTAGACAGCCGGAAACTATCAGGCTTGCTGATGAGTAAATATTTTCCTGAATGCTGCTTAACGGCACAACACCTTTTCACATTTGCACAGTCGCGTGGTTTCATACCAGGGAGTCTGAGCACAGAAATTCTGCTGCCTGATGTTTCAAAATCATAGTGATCAACTTTATGCTACATTACATGCAAATATGACTTGTAGCTAATGGAGGAAACAATTACAAACCCAACTTTCAATGCAAGAATCAGTTTAGAAAGTTCTGCAGTCTTAAAACTCACACGAACGTGCATAATAACACCCTTTAAAGATATTACTTTGACATGACTTATTGGATTAAAATGGTTTTATGTCATCAGCTTTGAACTTCTCATTTGATCTGAGGCTGAAAGAGTGTTTTATAGGACAAAAATAAAAGGAACATACAGATTGAGTGCTATTGACATGAGCTGATGCAGTCAAAGTGTCCACTCTCAGCACTCTTTCTGACCTTGGGACCGATCCCTGCAGGTTTAACTCCCCAGAACAGTTCTAATGGCAGTATATGCTTAGCTTAGCAACTTCTGTGTGTCCACAGACCTTGTTATGTATTCACATCTCGTCTTTACTGTATGCTCAAACAGCCTCTAAGACACTGTCATGTCAGCAGCAGCTGTAAGTCGCAGAGGCACTGCTGTTTTCAGTGTCCTGATCAACTGCGACTCCATGAGACAGACTCACCAAAGCCTTGTCGAAATAGAGCTGAATGATTAGTTTAAATCAAGGTGGGGAACCTTTTGCTATCAAGGGCCTTTTTAATTTTTATAACATCCTTCAAGGGCCTTACTAAATTATGAAACACATATATCACACCAACCTCTAATGCGATGGCTGGAACTGCTTCTCTTTGGTGAGGCTTCTGATATCAGATGGTGGTGATAATTATGATGGTACTCCCAGCTAGTTTTCCAGGTTTGGGTCAGTCGGTCTTGAGAGGAACTGAAGCTTCACAGGAGTCCATTTTGAAAAGAGCTGCTCACAGTAGCCAACCGTTCCTTTGCAGCTCAATGATCCATGTTGCAGGTCGTCAGTCACATCAGCTGGTTCCACATTAAGTGATCTGGCAAATATGCTTGTGTCCTGAAACCTCTCACCAAAAGTCTGAAGGAGTTTTCACCTTAGCAGCATATTCAGATGTCACAGCAGGCTTGTGTTCTTGCACAGTTAATTTAGCTTCAAATGATTTCTCATTAGAAAGCAGAGAGCTGAGAGGCTGCTGGAGCTTGAGGTTCAGCTCTGAGAGGGTCCACCATGAAGGTCAGATTGCACAGACACTTGCTATCACTGAGTTTCCACATCAGGTTTTTTTTACCTTCATCTCTATGAATTATTCCAGATAAACTGACACTTTGTCTGATGCTAGCAGGTCCACAGCAGCAACAAGGCACAACTTCACAAATTCCTCTGAATGAGGTTTTAGCTTCTTAGTTGTTAGCTCACTCACTTCAAAACTTGCCTGCATGACACTGTCTCTGTCAGAAGGTGGTCTTGTGAAAGCTGCTTGTTGGGGATCCAGACTCCACTGCATTTGTCCTTGTTTGTAGCTGCAGCGATTTTTGAGATTGACCTTCTTCATTACTGCAAGCTCGTCCCCACAAACTAACGTAGACACTCTGGTTTGCCTTTTACTTCAACAATAAAAATAATTGTGTGTCCATTTCTCTTGGAAAGGTCAACACTCTGCATCTGCTTTACTTTTCTTGACAGCTTTCATGATGCATTAACATGATATCAACTGCTATGTGCGTGGTGCGTTAAGGGGCCACTCAGTCCACTGTTTAATGTTTTTTTTTTCTTTATCGCTGACAAAAGGTAATTGCAGTCTAGAGATTTATTTGTCCATGATTAGACATGATTTCCTGATGGTCCTCATGCTCGTTCTGTTCTATTCTGTTCAAGTTTGTTCTGGCTGTAGGAAATATAACATGATCTTCTAAATGCTCAGCTTTGTAATAGCATAGTGTACTTGGCAACAGGTTTTTTTTTTTGCCTGAGGTAATAAAAATGCATTTATGTAATAGATCACAATGTATATTGAAGAGAAGCATGCAAATTTATTAACCGCATTACATTATGTGCATTGTTTCCTGTAATATAATTCATACCCTGCATTGTTTTGTCCAGCTGTTAATTTGAAATTGTTATTCTTCTTGTCTTGAGGGAGATGAGTGAATTTCAGCTACATAATCTTTTCAACCAAGTTTTAAGATGGAAGCTACACATTCATACTTCAAGCTGTAAAGTCTCTTGGTCTCCTGTTTTCGTGCATCCAAGTGGATTGAGTAGTCACCTCATTTCGGTTTATTTTTGATAAAAACTTGTAGGGTAGCAAATCTCTTGAGATTCTCCACAAACCCATTTATGGAGGTCAGCCTAAACATGGAAGATAATTCCAAAATGTGGAATAAAACAACATAGATGAGCGTAAAGCAATCAATCTTCCTAATGGACCTCCGGAGAAAACTCACAGAAACATGTATCCCTTGTTTCTATGAACTGCAGCTAATGACAGCAAGGGAATCATTAAAATATGCTTTTCTGTTTCTGAAAGGTCATGTGTCAGATCCCCACAACAGCCAGCGTTTGTCCATCACGGGCTAAGTGTCTCGTTGCAGACACTAAAATGCTGAATCCCTCGAGATAAGAGCACCAGCTAAATGCCAGAGATGTAAATGCTTTCTAGGAAGAAGTCCACGGGATTTCTGGGACACACAAACCTGAGTGGTTAAACATTTCTCAAAAGGTCACTGACTGGGTTTTATCTGCTACGGAGTGTCGGATTCTCCAGGAAGACCAAGTGCTTTCATAAGCGTTGTGTAAAATTTCCATCTCACTCATGTGATTATTTTTTGTATAAATTGGCTCAAAGGTAAACATACTCACGCAGCTGGCGGGGTTCATGATTTGATTATGAGTTAGTCTCATTTCACTCCTGAAAACTCATCAGAATGCTCCTCAGCGATGTGACAGTTAAATTATCTCACAGGCTGCAAATTCACTACATTGCAGAAGGTGCTGTAAGATAATCAAAGTGAAATTACATTTCAATCTTACAGCAGTAGAGTGAATCCATGCATGGCAGAACCTCCAGACAAGGTCAAACAGATCAACACATGTGAGTCTGTGAGACACAGCAAGCTGAACATGCAATTTGCTCTGCTGTGAGGAGGCTTTGGAATGAGAATGGCACCAAAAAGCAAAGGTTTGGATGTCCAGTTCATGTGCAACCCCATACTGTAAATAAGACAAAATCTAACAGTTCTGACAGATACTCAAATGAAAACAGTACAAAGACAATATATTTAATGTTTGACCTCATCAGCTTCATTGATTTTTGAAAATATCTGCTTATTCTGAATTTGATGCAGCAACACGTTTCAAACAAGTTGAGACAGGAGCAACAAAAGACTGAGAAAGATGTGAAACGCTCCAAAAACACCTGTTTGGAACATCCCACAGGTAAACAGGTTGAATGGTAACAGGAGATAGTATCATGACCATGATGAGGATTTTTGAATAGCTTAATCAAACTGAGGCAAAAAGTAAAACTATTGGCAGCACAGCATTTTATATGTCTATAATTTCTAAGTATTTCCTACTGATTTTGCAGAAATGTCCTGGAAAGAACTGTAAATTAGTACTAACACAGACAAAGTAGAGTCAGTGATCAGTGGGTTGCTAATGTGACCTTAAGTGTCTCTTGCTTAGTGGAAAGCAGGTTAACTGAACATGTGAAAATGTGACATTTGTCCACAGGCAAGCATACAATTCAACATGACAAGTGCAGTTTCCAGTAAATGTGCAATGAATGAACATGCATACGCATCGTGTTGTAAGCGAAAGTGTAAACACACATTATTCTGAGCCAAAATCAGCAGAGAGATTTCTATATTTGTGTTTTTGTCCTCACTCTTCTCACGTGGGCTGAGCTCAGTTGGAAAACCACAATGTCATTGTGTGTACACCAATTAGAGTTAGCAATATTTAACTACAAAAAGCAACTTTTATTGTTGCTCATTTAGATGTGAATATTTGAAGTATTAAGGCTTTTATTTTTAGATTTAGATTTAAGGGCCTTTTAACGGAGTAATTCTTTTTAGGATATCCCTTTAATTAGTACTGAATTATATAGTTCTTTCGAGGAAAAGTCTCCTATATTATTGAGAAATTATTCGTAATTACAGCCTTGTAAATCGAGGGATTGCAGATTGACTTTGTAGTTCAGCTTAACAAACCAAACCCACTGTAGTTTTGCACACAGGCTGTTTTTCTGTGCAGTAATGAATTATTGCTCATATCTGAGGTGCTCTTATCTTTCTTTTTATTCAGTTTTATTTCCAAATCAAATAGTTTAGATAAGCTGACAGATCTGTTGTCTTGTTTGCAGCCTATCTGATCATGTGACCCCCTTGTGTGTCTTGCTGTCACACTTAATTGCAGCAGCGTCGCTGTGTTCTGTGACTGCAGCAGTTACTTTGGTGACTACAGTGTTACAGCTGATAGAAATGATGGACAAAAGCGAGAAAGCAGCTGAAAGTTATAATAAAGTGATCATTTCCTTTTAGTGTACTCGCGGAGCTGAAGGATCCAAAGAAGCCAGTGTTGCATGTGATGTGCTGTCCATGGTGCTGAAATCTGACACACTGTTGCTTCTTACTGCCACCACCCTCGGCTCCCACTCACTCCGAGCCTCATTAGTTTGCTCCCAGACTGCTATCTCACACCAGCCGATGATTAATATACATCCTGTCTGTGCAGGCTGAGATATGCATATCATAAAACCGGGGGACAGGCATGCCATTTATTTCCTGGTGGTTGTGAAGCAGCTCTCCTCCATTTAACCCTGTTCAAATTGGCAGCTACAACAGGCCATAGATTCGCACTGGATTTGTATGCAGAGGGTGGAAATAAGCACTAGATCAAAGTTAAAGAGGAGATTCATTTGATGGTTATTCCTGGAGGGTGTGAGTGATGGCCTCCAGCAGATGCACTTGATGAGTTTTCGCAGTATGAAATGTTGGCCTTTAACGTGGTTTAGAGGATGCTTTTTTTTTCAAGTGGCTGAAAAACATTTGAAGGTCTTAATTCAAATTGTCTGTTCGATGCATTTTTTATTTGTCTGATATTTTGTCAGCAGCAGCTCTTAAGGTTCTAGTTCCATTGTGCATTCAGGAACTATCAGAGGGGGAAAGATCACATCTTCCAGATGGTTAAAATCACAGTTCTGAGTTCAACTGGACAAGTAAGTCCTCCAGAAATGATGCTTTTGAACTTATCTTCAGTCTTAAAATGTGAAACAGAGATGGCAGAGGCGTGTTTTCATATACCTAAGACAAGGCTGCTGCTGCTGCTGCTGCTGCTGCTGTTTGGCTCCAGTGGTCGCTTACTTCAGGACACCTTCGCCCTATTTTAAGGTCTGATCTCTGCAGAGCCATATTAGGTTCACAATCCATTTGACCTCTTGAGGTGATCTTGCTTGGCCTTTACCTGCCTGGTCACTCATTATAAACTTCAGAGCCGAAACTATTCATCGATTCATTGATCGACAAAAATTCCTTCTTACATTCTCTTAATTGCTTTAGCATTAGCATTACTTAGCAGTGTTCGGCAAATGTGCCAACAAACTCTGTTGTTCCTGTTTCTCCATCTGCTGCTTTCATCATCCTGCTCAATCAAGCTGTCTGAATGTGTCACCTTGGGAAAATCAGAAGTGACATTTTTCACTAGACTGAATGATTAATTGAGATAATAACTGCAGATGAATCGATGATTAAAACAACTCTAAACTCTATAATAAAATAAAATATTTGAGTTGCACAGTCAAGGAGTGTTGCTGAGGTATAAACCTTTGAAAACAACCTTACAATCTTCTCACATTTAAGACTGTTTTTTGTAATATTGGCTCCAATGGTTCAATACGTTCAGCTAACACAAGCTCGGTAGAGGAGATGACTGGAGTCAGTCCACATGCAGGGCTCGGTGTTGGGTTGGTAATCCTTTTGACAACTGAGCCTTGACAAGACAAGAAACCAACAAACAGATTGACCTTTCCAAAGACTCTTTAAGGCTGAAGATTCCTGGTTGTGCTTCATATAGTAATAAGTAGTTATTTGATGTTAAGAATCAACAGTGTCGAACGTTTCCAGGTCGTAATGCTCCTAATCAAATCTTGTCACGAATAAAACAAAGCAGTGATGAGATCCCTGAGACGAGAGCTTCTGTTCTCATTGGATGCGGGGTCTCTTGTCGCCAAGTGGTTGCCGCTCGGCTCTTTTCGTCTCTGTCCGCCTGCTCATTAACATTCCTCACTTGTGGGTGTGATGCTGAAAGGATCTCCGGCGCGCCGAGCGGAGGCGCGCAGTGTCCCTGTGCGTTTAGAGGAGGCATCAGCTGCCGGCAGGAGGGGAGCGACGAGGAGGAGCAGAAGAAGAAGCAGCACACTCAAATCGCAAGCGACCATTCCTTCACTGCTGGTGTCCTTTCACTGCGAGCCACCTGCACAAAACCACCCTTTGCACGTCATTTTTGTTTTCTCCCCAAGGCTGAAGATCTCCAATATGTGTCGGATCTAACATCTCCGGAGAGAGCGAGGAATATCAGACTCCCGTGGTGGATGTGGACACCTGAACTGTGGACATGGAAAAGATAGTGAATTTATCCGTTTCAGTTCTGCTGGTGTTATGGGGATGCGCGCTTGGAGGCTCGCCCAGTGTTCAGATTGGTAGGTACCTATGAGTTCAGACGAAATTGGCTGAAAAGCAGCGAATCGGTGCGGAAAATGTGCTTGGAAAATGTGTCTTTTCGTGGAAAATTGTGCAAGTTTAACTGCTATTCTGTGTCGGTTTCAGGGGGACTTTTTCCAAGGGGTGCGGATCAAGAGTACAGCGCATTTCGGATAGGAATGGTTCAGTTTGGCACCTCGGAATTCAGACTGACGCCTCACATTGACAATCTGGAAGTGGCGAACAGTTTTGCTGTTACCAACTGCTGTAAGTGGAAATACACATTTTAGACAGAACCCGAATGAATCTGTCTTGCAGGTGTTCACAGCATCCATGAAATGTTGATGTCCATGTTGTGCGTTTTCCTGCGACTAGTTTTGGTGAATGTGTCAGCTGTTCCATTGGAGACGGAACTCATCTGAGCTCTCTGATCTAAATTCTGTCTGCAAACATATCGAGGCACCAGGGTGCGTAGTTGATGGTGAACAACATCGTGTAGGCAGGGGGAAAGTTGGTTACCACAGTAACAGTCAGTCACATCCATCCCATTTCCATTCCTTCAGATTTGGCGATCAAACGAGGATCAAACGAGGCTACACTGACAAAAAATCTTTTCTTGCAACGGTCTTTTAAACGCACTGATTTTATTATTATTTAAGTAAGTGGAAAACGGTAGGAATGAGTTTGCACTGGATTGCAATGAGCATCAGCCTGTTTCTGGAATCAAATGTCATTTCTATAAAGCGACCAATGTAGAGATCTGACTTTTCTTTCTTCCTTATTCCTTGAAAAAAGCCAAGCTGCACTCGAAACAAACAGATTTACTCCCTGTCGCGTCTCTAATTGGGTTTTGTCGAGACAGGACTTGCTGAGCTTTTTTTTTTTTTTTTTTTTTTTTTTTTTTTTGCAGTGCGTGTCGCTGTCACGTCTTTTCTCGGCTCGGAAGGAGCAGTGTTCATCCATTGTTGGCTCCTGGAAGACAGCCTTCATCCATAGATTTACGCCGAGCGTCACGCGTAACGGCTGCGCGACGATTTAACATGTACAGAGGATTAAAGAGCATATATCTTTGTATATATAAACGAAAAGCCAAGGCCCGAAAATGACTGGCAGTTGAATGCAGGAGACACACTAATAGCTTTTTACCAAACCTAAATCACGACTCTGGAGCTCACATCAAACTCCATCACTTCGCTCTTCGATCAGGTTTTCAGCTTGAATCCCCCTCCTCTATCAAAAGATGCTGACTGGTTTCTGTGAAATAGCCGCAACAAGAGGCAGCAAGCCGGCTCTAAGGTCGCTATTTTTAATAGCCTCAGCTCGAACATTTCATTAGGCGGTTGCCAAGCGACTACTCCTCTCAACAGTCCCTTACACATAAATCAAACGCTTCTGATTGGTGCGCGCATCGCTCCAATCGATTTCATTACCATATAAAAGCTTCCTGCTTGGAGCGCCTCATCGCGTCCGACAGATCACGGCCAGAGCCCTGTCGATGTGCACCATGCAAATATCGCGGTGCCCTGCTGGGTATGGACGGCGTGTGTCCCACGGGGGGCAAGAGGTGCGTTCGCTTTGCTTCACCGCGAGCTACAGCAATCTACATCCAACATGCATCATCTGCTCCAAATGCATCATGTGTTAGCTGTTTCTCCACCGCTTGGTTTATGATCACCATCCTGAACAGACCTGCTGTATGTGTGTGTTTTCCGCCCAGTTTGCTTCCTTCTACCTTAAGCGTGTGTTTTGTTGCATAAACACTCATTTGATTAGGTGAAAACAGTTTCTTCTAAACACCTGACTTGCTTATCTAAATCAATTGTGATCAAAAGTGGAGCAATCCTGACTCCACTGAGGCAGCATGGGGTTTTAAGTCACTGTGCCATGTAATCAATTACTTTAGTCTGAAGCGTTTTTATTCTGCACATGTTCCAGAAAGGTCAGGGAGTGAAAAAAAAATCCTTAAAGACAAACAACAGCATGGAGCAGTTCTGGAAAGTTGTTTTTCATTTACCTGTTCTTAATTTATGGCATGAATTAGAGCTGCTGGCTTTCATATATCCTTCTAGAATTAACTCCATCGTGAAACAAATCATGCAAAGTCAGAGTTTTGCTAAAAACAGTGTATCGCAGTCTTTGTAAATGCTTTCAGCTGTTTTTCTGGTCCAGCATTGTGTTTCATGTGCATGTAATTAACTGAATAGGAATACCTCATGGAGAGAGGATGGTTCACCTCCACTTCGACAACACAGCTTCAGTGCAGTTATTGTAAGGCTAACATTCAAACAGCAAATTACTAAGACCTGCACACTGTTACCAGTGAGCCTGAATGAATGGGTAAAGAAAATGATCGAATGAATGTAGACTTGATTTGCGATGTCGAGCTGAGGGAATCACTGCCACACGAAAAGGCTGCTAATAGTCTGCAAGTTTTTTTGTCCCTGAACGCAGCACCCAGGCTGCATACCTTTGGGGCTTTCAAAATGCATGTGAATGGACTCTGTCTACCTCCTAATCGACTACTCGAGTGGGAGTCAGATGTAAGAGGGGGGAGGGCGGCTGAGGTGAGGTGAGGCGGGGTGGGGGAGGGATGCTTTTAAATCGGTAGATGGCGGTCTGCCTCACAATCCACCTCCATGTGTAATTATAGTAGATTAAAACCACCACTCAGCCTTTTGTTAAAACGCACTTTATGAGACAGCGCACAGTGGAGAATGAAAGGAGAAATATTGAAGCTGACACGGCGAATTGAAAGCTAAAACATTAGAACTGCAGCTTCTTGTAAGCTTTCTGCTGAGCTCCAGGACTCCTCACCCACTCCATTACCAAGGAGCTGCCGCTGTGAGCTTTCATTTTGGATCCAGCGAAAGCACATTTGTCTTTAATGCGGAGGGAAACGTGAGGGAAAATGTGCAGCTAAATACAGTTTTATTGAAGTGGACTACAGGAAGTGACAGATTCGCCGTTCTCCTAAAATAGGGAAGGAGCAGATATTTTTTACCAGCTATGAACAGAGAGTCGTGGATCTCAATAGTTTTGTGCCTTGACCAAATTGTGTCAAACATTTAAGTACCAAAAGTTGGCATAAAATGCTTGTTTTCATATTTTTCCTCAGATATTTGCTGACTTATGATAACTGAATTAATTTTGTACTTTATTGCTCTGATAAAGTGTGCTAGACTTTTATTCCCTTGCAATATAAAACGGTAAAGACATAATTTAAGCTTATGAAAAAAGACTCAGAACGTATGGATCTGCACCCCCACAGACACATTGCACACTGGTTGTACGCGGCCTGTGCAGCAGCATACTTCATCAATGCAGTGTGTCAGAGACAGTGGGAGGGAGGATGATGCATTCCTCCATCAATAACAGTTCATCTGGACAGGCCTGCATCTGCTGCCAAGACCAGGGGGGTCATTGTGACTGCGTGTGCATGTATGCGTGTGCAGTTATATTGGTGCGCTGTCCACCCAGTGCAATAAATCTCAAAGATTCCTCCTCAAAGTTTCTAGAATAGAGTCACCTCTGAGACCCCACTTGGTTTAATGACTAATGCACGCTGAAACTCTTCACTGCTGTTGAAAAGAATAGTTTTATAGTGTTTTTATGATGAATTTCAGGGGCCATGTTATTGTTTGGTTATTGTTTTCGGACAACCTTGGGGCTGCCATGACAAGACCTATAATGCAACAAACTATTATTAACTATTCCATACAATAGATACAACAAATGCCCCTGATAGAGCATCTCTTTCTTTAAATGTGTCGTTTGCAATTCCCCCAGCTATACAGAGGAGCGATACTAAGTAGCTGGAGAACAGCTTCAGTGAGATCAAACATTGCAGCTGTGCACACCATCTACAGAAAACACTAGGATGTTTCAGTCCCATAGTGGAGGTAAAATTTTGCTGCACAAAGAGATGCTTTGTTCTTCACCCTTTTCTCTCATCTTTACCTATTTCCATGTGAAATACAGGCTGATTCAACTATCTCAAATGAAACATCTGAGAAGGGAAATCACTTTGATTGAACTGCACACATACTCATAGACATGCATGCTATGATGGGTCACAGGCAGACATTGCTTTGCATTAAGGGGTCACAGCAGAAGTGGTTGGGAACCCCTCTTAAAGCTCAAATTATGCATGATCGTCCAATCATCGGTCTCCAGAAAGCGGTGCAGCTGCAGCTCGCACTTCAGTCATTGGCAGTGCAGAATGTGACACCTTTTCTGACAAACTTCGTGTTACTTCAACGACTGAGATGCATCACAGCATCATCCAACCTGTGTGATGTGTGATCAATTGGACAAACCACTTAAACAACTTCAGCAAAGGATTGCTGAAAGGGATTCTGGGTAACATCATTTAATTATTTACACATCAGCAATTAATGATAAGTAGTGTAAGTGCATCTACAGTAGGGATGGACTTTTCCTTTAAGACAGTGAAAAACGTCTACATTACGCTGTTTACGTGCATGTGTCTGTGCCTTCGCCTGCCACATTAAGCTTTATATTCTGCTATAGCACGCTCCCGTGCTTTCATTCCCGACACCCACCTCTTTCAAAGCAAACCACTCTTCCTCCTCTGAGAGCAACAGAGCAGTTTGAGGTCACTGACAGCCGGCCGGCGATTTAACACTTCAAAGTTCTAGTTTGTCATGGCTGAATCACGTCATACTGTAATTTCATGCATCTACATGGCCATAGTATCTCAGGGACGTACACATTCAGGGACCTCGCCGAATGATCAAAAGCCTAAACCGACCATATATGCGCAGCAGGGCATTGGTTATAGCCAATTTATTGTTCACACTTAATTAAGCGCATTCTCCTCCATATCAGAGGGAGCTGTGAAATATTAAATAGGCCTGTGAGCTGGCTGGTCAGAAAATGAGGCTAAAGAACCCTCTGCGGATCTTTGCTCGCCCTGAATACAGCCCCCAACCAAGCCCTTATAACTTTGTCCTCAAAAAACACAAGACCGAGATAGCATCAGTTAGGTTTAAAGGCTCTCCGCTGGAAGTCGGCTCCTGTCTCACATCCAATGTCTTCGTCCTCTCAGTGCCTCCGAGGCAGGTGGCTTTTTTGCCCTAAGGTTGGCAGGAGGCAAACCTTTTTCTCCTCCTGCAACAAAATTCACCAGCTACACAGACTACATGTTTAAGCCAGAATAAGACCTTAAACAACTTTAAGAGAGTCACCAGGGTCTGATGCATCACTTTAAATGAGCCAAACTCAACAAAACTGTCAATAACACAATCTAAAAGATCATCTAAACTGTTGCATTTTTATTTTATGTACACATATATTCATAAAGTGCACATAAGACAAAGTTAAAAATGGCCTCTTACTTGCTGTTTTCCAGAGCTTTCAACTGCATCTGACAGTCTTCATCAGTGAAAAGAGTTTGTCATCACATAACCTCAGTGTGGAGCTTAATGTGTGACAACTGAGTCAGCTTCATCCGCCGATGAAGACTATTAAATGCTGTAGTCAACAAGAGACACAAGGTTTCATTCATTCATTCATTCATTTACAGTGGTGAAGTTTACAAATATCTTTGTTTCAAGCACCAGGACTCTGTATCTTTGCACCAGTGCCACAAAAGACATATTTTCTTGCTTTTCTTTGATTTGCGATAGAGATCCAAAGATTGTCTCCTCGGAGCACAGATCCTTATCCTAAAAAGATGTGGCCGAGGCTTTATCCTTGGCCCTCTATCTAGATGTCCCCTCCGATATCTTTCTGAAAAATAAAAGCAACTCGCTCATCCTTCTGCAGCCTTTGATCAAGCCCCAAAAGCATGTACAGCGCCAACAGCGCCAACAGCACTGTCTCCATTTCAGCATGCGAATAAGTCAGATTTCAGAGTCCAGTCACTGTGGCAGAAATCCATCACAAGAGTCAGACACTGTGTCATGGAGATGCAGGGTAGCTAAAATGATTATAGATCAGCTGTCGTAGAGAGTTCATCACTGACACTGTATGATGAAGAGCATCATGCAGGCCTCACGCAGGAGTTTTGCAGCCATACGGTGCTCTTCTATATTCAGTTGCAGCCCCAAGGCATAAAAACAGAAGCAGATGGTCATATTTACAACATTTAAGTCATTTAGGCCTCAGCTTAAAACACCAAATAATTAACACGCAACAGAGGTTGTTAGACAAAAATGTCTTCGGATATAAACTAATCAAACACATTTCCTTCAACTTAACCAATGAATCTTAGGTCTGTGCCACTAAATGCTGAAAATTAATTGATTGGTGGATGTCTTGATATTATTGGTTGAAACTGGTTGGTTCAAGCTTGCATAGCACATATCAGGTATTGTTTTACGGGCAGAAAACATGATTTTGATACGATTTTTTTGTCATGTATTGTGAAATTGGTGCACAATATGGCCGAGGATGTTATCTAAAAGGGTTAAAAAGGTATTTCATCTTGACTTTAAGAGAGTGCTGTATGCATATTAATCTAGCATTCAAATATTTTTGAAGTCCATTCGAAGTTTACTTACCTGAGAAAGAGCAGAATTCCCTTTAATTCACAGAGTAACCTTTTCTGCTGAAGAGGGATGCTCATTAGCATGCATAGAGGAGAATCTGTCCTTCCCATCATCATGGTGATTAAGATTTGATCCGGCTGCCTTGTCTGGTCTTACAGGGTGTTCTTGTCAAACTTATTAGGAGTTAAGTGTGTGCAGGTTGTGTGTGCGCGTGTGTGTGGAGGCAGAATGTAGAAAGGGAAAGATAAAGAAAAAGGAAATGATGAATGAAAATGACAGAGACGGAAGGACTTTACATTGTGATGAGCGGCGTGAACAGACAGACCCGGTACTCTCCGCTGCTGTAACGTCTCGCTGAGCGAAATGTAAATGTAATGTAAATGTATGAGCGACTGTCTGCAGGCCGGCTGTGTCCTTTAGAAAGGGCAGGATGACTCAGGCTAAAGGTGGACACCATCAGGGAAAAACTCCTGTTTGTGCCTGTTTTTTGACAGCAGAGTAGCTTTAAACCGGCTGTGTAACCCCCAGTAATGAAGACATTAATCCAGTAATACTTTACTTCATCCATAAAAAGTACATCCACGTGTCTGGACAGCTACAGGGACAGAGTACAGGCACATCTGGCCGCGCTTTGTCCAGCATTACACATGACGATTTCACATTTTCTAATTGAGAAGCTTTATTGATCCTCAGTCTCATTCTGTATTGGCCCACATCAGCTGTTCTCTCACCTGCTGAACCTTTGGTGAAAGAATGTGCTTCTTAAAAACCTTCCGTCTCCAAGCAACCCAGGAAATCAACATGGAGGGCTGAGGAATACATTTCCTTGCAGGCTGGCGCTTTTCTTCAGCCCCGTCTCTAAACCAGAGCTCACTTTGTCCTCTTCATTTAGAGCTTTGATCCACTCGAAACATCTCTTGATATTGTCAGCAGAGCTGTTAAGTAATGTCTGTTTTGCAGACAGTGCTATTGTACTCTTGTTCCCTGATGGTCTGCCTGCTTAAACAAAAGGTCTCTTCTGGACTATAGCCAACGCATCTCAGCAGCTGCTGGCTTGTCAGTTGCATTTTCTCCAGTCTGAGGGAAAATTATCAAAAGGTCCAAGCTGTGAACCTGACAGCACACAATCCATGTTTGTTGCTCATATAGAAGATATTAAAGAAAAGAAATGTTTTTAAATTACATGCAAACATGTGAATTCTAGGGGGGGTTTTTTTGTTTTTTGCTGGACTTAATCTTCTCTACTTCCTCACTTACTGATTTCCTACAGTTCCCAGTATTACTTTGAAGTATTCATCAGCAGTTCCAACAGTAAAAACCTAAAATGTTGGGAAACATCATAATGTGTAGCATGTGTAGTTGCTACTTTGCATTCTGGTTTGTTCAGGCTAAATTTATGTTTTGTGTCTTTTACGGATCCTTAATTGTGCAAAACGGTGAGTGTAGAAAAATGAATGAATAGATGGTGATACAAGTTGAAACTTAATTTTGCAAAGATGATTCGTATCAAACTAGTCAAGAGTTGAGTCTGCACACTGACTTGTTTTAAGTTTAGGTTGTGTGTTTTATCTTTCCTCCTGGGGACAATGTGAAGTGAAGGCTGAAAACTGTTTATTATCATCACAAATGGAGGTTCTAGTGTCTACAGTGAACTCTCACAGGGAGAGCTGATTTCATTTTCAGCTGGTCTGCTCCCCTGCTGCTTGGCTCTGTGATGCTGTTTGTCCCCATGAAAGGAGCCATGGGTGTTTGACCATGTGAAGGCCAGTAGGGCCACAGTCTGTGGGCGGCTTCTTTGATCGGCCCCGTCTCATGGGTCAGTTAGGGATGCATTCAGTGCAGTGGATTGAAACCAGGACAGCTTTCTGTTTGTTAGGGTCGCCGTGCAGTGAATGTTTGATTAGTGTTTCCATTAAATCTGTGCAGATTTGGGAAACTTGAAAAAAATGTCCTCAATTTCTCCATTTAGGTGCTTCTTACATTTTTTGAAAAAGAGTTAATGCGTATAATCAACCTGTTCTCATTCCCAGCGCATCAAATACCAATGCTTTGTCACACCCCTCGGCGTCTCATACAGACACACAATGTACCCTTCACAATCTGCATGAGGTGCACAAGGCTTTCAACTAACTCCAATGTAAACCCGTCTGCAGCAATATTAGACGCCCCAAGCAACTGCTCCGGCTGTCCAACATGTTCTCAACCCAGAGGACGCACAAAGCCTTCCTGCCAGAAAGACTTTCTAACATGTGGTTAATGTTTTAACGCAGCCACAGGCTGCTTAGGTTTAGGAAAAGGTTGTTCACTTTTGGTTCCACTTTTGATTTTGCTTTAATTTGCTTCTTGTGGTTTCCTGGGTGTTTTTCTTTGACCCATCGGTCCACCGCACCTTCCTCCATTTTTGCACTTTCTTGCTCTTTATACTACGTCACCTTGCTCTGAGTGTCTAATATTGCCATGGATGGGTTTACACTGGAGTTAGATAAAAGCCTGGTGCATCTCATACAGACACCTAAAGCCTCTGGTTGAGAGGCTGAGGGGCCAGACAAAGTGCCAGTATTTGCCGTTTTAGCTCATATCACGGGAGATGGAAACACCTTTTCTGAAAAAGTCTCTGACATAAACATTTAAGTCACACGACCGATCATCTGTTTCACTTCCAAGTGAAGAAAGAGAAGAGGAAGCAGTTTCTGGTGTCAGCGTCTTCCCACATGTCCTCATAATGCGTGAAAAAAGATCCTAAAGGCCCCTTTCTATTTTTCTCTCATAGATGGACAAAGCGACTGGTTTTGTTTCTTTTTCATCTTTGAGGTTTATTGGCTGTTGGCAAAAAGTTGGTTTTGCTCCCAGTTTGCGACCTGTACTTCTTCTACTCTCTTTATTACAGCCATATGTAACATAGCCAAAAATCACGCTTTGATTAGCCTAGTTTATTTGCTTCAAACCCGTTGATGGCAACACTGCATTACCTTTTTATTTATTTGGGTTTTTTATGTTCGCTTTTGTTCTCTTTTTTTGTGTAGTTTTGGTCTATTACCCCGCTGCTCTGTTCAGAGATAAAAAGGAACTTGCAGGGTTACTGTTAAAACATTTTAAAGTGAACGACGAGAGCAAAGGTGGCAAAAGAGTGCAAAACCAGTGTTTTCCACGAATAAGATTAGAACCGTGTTTGCAGTAGATGCAGGTTAAAAGTGCAGAGTGATAACTTAAAATGTATATTTAATTGTATACTTTTTGGTCTGATCTTGTGGAATCTTTGTCTCTGCATTAGGCTGAATAACAGCATTACATTGATTTTATATATGTAGACAGAGAACTGCTTTTCTAGCTATCTTATCCTTCAACAGCTTATATGACTGGTCAGTTTAGAAATTCAGTGGTATGGACCCTTTTTTTCGTGCAGCTGCAAACACAATGCTGTCTGCCCTTGCCTTGTAAGCTGCATTTACCAGTGAAATGTGTTTACATTGTGTCTCATTGCCTCTGCCAGCTCAGCTGTCAATCAAAGACATATACTGGCTCACCCACTCAGTGGTTTGGAGGCTAAAAGAGCGTTTCTGATGTACCTCTCTTTCTTTTTCCAAAGTAGCAATCAATGAAAATTATTCTTAATAAAGTTTTTTCTCACTTATGTGTCTCACTGTAGTGCCGTCTAGCCATGCAGAGAGTTTTGGTTTTATCTTATATTCATACAAGCTGGTGACAGTTTGTTCTGCAGATCATCCAGAGTAACAAGGAAAGTGAATCGGCTGTTTTTGTAAGTTTCAGGGGTTTGAGCACCAGAAATTAAATTGAACCTGAGGTGGATATCTAAAAAAAACCTTGGCGCATGGAATCAAAATCATCTTTATGGCTGGATACCACTACAGTTGAAGGAGAAAATATTTATAACGTGGGTGAACTGACTCTTTAATGGGGCATTTAGGAGTATTTGGTCCTTGTGAACCTCCATTGGTAGTAGAAGTCGTAGTCAGCAGAAGTTGCAACAATGCGAATATGAAAGCACTTTATCCCCAGGTTTTGTGCAAGAGCATATGAATCATTGCAGTGGTTTGTGTAAAAAAAAACACACAGCACAATAGTACAAAATAGCATATTGTGGAAAACAATACCGTCAAACTGAATGTAGCATACTCAGCAGTGTAAACTTCACACACTCAGATAAGATTAAATCCCCAATGGTGAAAACAACTCAAAGAGGGATCGACAGCAAGGACAGCCAAGTATGTAATAGGTGCCAGGACAAAACCATTAAATGGACAATGACATGGACAATTAGGAGTAGATAAGAAAACAAATGGGAGTGAAATATGATGCGGCAGAGGGAGACGGGGCTTTGGCCAGCAGCGGGTTCACAAAAGCTAAGGCAGGTGAGGTCACTGTGTGTGTGACAGAGAGGCACACACACAGAAACATGCATACACACACTCAGAGTAGATATAATCTGCTGCGAACACATGCACACACACTGTTCCCGACTGTCCTCTCTCAACAGTGTGTAACTAAAGTTACACCGCTGGTCCTGAAGGCGTCACGAGTTTGCTATGATGCAGGTTGCCTCGGAGTTTGGAACATGTGGCTTTGGTGTTGAGACCTACAGTGTAGTGTCACAGTCGAGTCCGGCACAAACATTTCCGAATGACACAAGCTGAAAAAAGGGCCTCACGTCTCTTAGCAGCTCCACACCCCCCTGCTGGGATGAAACAGCAGGAGAGACACTTGGAAAAGGGGGCAGCTGCATAAATTATCTGACATTTTCTGATTTCACCATTTGCTTGCTGGACGGAAGTCAGAGTAATAGCGTTGCATTCAATAAATGCATTCAAATGCTGACCTTTTAGTCTATCTGAGCTGTGGCTAAATGAAAAGGATTTCAGATGATAGACGTTTCAGATTTGTATCATATTATTTCTAGTTGTAACTTAAATTTATGACTCTTTTACAGCTGCTCTGATATAATGATAATTGTCAGAAAAATCAAGATAGCAAAATCTTGGAAGACTCATCAAACAAAGTTAAAAATACTTTCATCTGTTTTGTATAAACATTATAATGGAGAGTGATTGTGACAGGAGTTAATGAAAGTCAATGATAACAGTCTACAGTAACCATCACAGCTCTGTGGAGTCTGTAAACGCTAACACAAGCATGTTCCCATGCTCACAAAAATAATGCTAAGAAGCTCACAGGGATAATAGTTAAATTAGCATTAGCTTGGAGTTTGCATGCTACCATTTGCGAGCATTGTAGACAATGTACAGTTGAAGTTGATGTTGAGGTAAAGTACCGGACAAATTGAAATTTTGACCTCATGATGACCTAGATGAAAGAATGTGGCAGCATGCCGGCTTTACTATACACTGTGGGTATGTAGCTTCAGCTCTTGCTGTGCTATTTGTTAGTGGTCACGCGGAGGTGGTGGGTACACCAGCAGGTGGTGCTAGTACAGCCCGAATAACTACGTCACAGTCAAATGCTGCTATGTTCTTCGCAGACAATCTGTATTAAGTTCTAATGTTCTGCCTTTTAACTATTATCGCCCTGAAGGAAACAGTTCATGATCTGGTTTGTTAGGTTTGATTAAAGGACCAGTGTGTAAGCTTTAATGGGTCAATTGGCAGAAATGGAATATACCATTCGTAAGTATGTTTTCATGAGTGTATAATCACCTAAAGATGAGAGACAGAGAAAGCAGGTCCTCTTCCATTGAGTCTGCCATGTTGCACCACCATGTTTGTACAAAAACCCGGAAAGGACAAACCAAACTTTGGCTCTACAGAGCGCCTTTTGTGTTTTTAGCAAGTTTCATGGCCACTGTAGGTTCTCCTCCATACTTGGGAAGGAAGGGGCGAGACGAGGGGTATTCATTTCGTCGCAATCTGCCACCTCACTGCTAGATGAAACTAAACCCTACACACTGGTCCTTTAAGTCCAATGTGAATATGGTGTGAAGTCATTTTACTGTATTTTCGCACTCGCTGTAACATTACAGAGAAGTTCAATGATGTTGTGAAAATACCATTTACCTTGAAATTTCTGGCCACAGTAATTGTAGCAGGAAATATCGCTACCCAAATCCGTTGTCTGAACCAAATTCCATGACAGTTTAACAACAGTTGTTGAGACATTTAACTAAAAACCTCATTGTAGTGCAAGAGAAAAAGTCAGAGGATTGCAAAAGTTATTAAGATTCATCACCTGAGAACCATGAATGTTCCAATCAATTTTCTAGATGTCAATCTGATTGATGTTGCGACATTTTACAGGATGAATGAAACTCTTGACCTGTTGGTGACACAAGAAGAAAAGTCAGGGGGGTTTGTCCTCTGGGAGCTGCAGGAAAAGCTTAATGTACATGCAATTTACTTTTTCAGCCATGCAAAAAGATTACTTCTGAGCAAATATCAGTATGTCATGGTCCACTGTTCTGTCACCATAATAAGTTCTGTTTTGCGTTGGGCCTGCACAACAAAGCAGCCGTCTATATATAACAGAGGTGTTTGTCAGAAATAGTCAGATTTGCATGACACTCCCCCAGAGTAAGAAAGACATCAAATCCCATGAAAAGGACTAAAGCCGCAACCTCAATCTTACTTTTTAATGCTCACTTTATTGTTGAAAACCGAGGCCTCTGGAAGGTCACGTCTTTGTTTGCTTCCTTTTGAAGTTGCAGTATTCTGTAATCTCTATCTTTTTCTGGGGGACTTTTCACTGGCACTGATTTAAATCGTGTAAGCTTTGACAAAGGCACAATGTCAGAAGTGTTTTAAACAGCATAAGGAAGCACCGTGTGTGAAAAATGGAGTCATTCTCAGGAGTTGCTGTCTTCCTCTCAGGGGGATGTTTCATGCAAACAACAGATCTCATCGTCTCCTTTGTGACATCCAGAAATGTTTATGTCGTGTCCAGGCTAGTACAGTGTAGCCTATTTTAATAAGTTTATTTGTTTGCCTCAGTTGCTGAATTTGAAACAGGCTTATATATGAGACGGACTTTTATTTCTAATTTTTCTGTTTAATAAGAATATTCTATCATATTTTAGTGAGAAGCCTTCATGTTTTCTGATCTGCTCCTATTGTAGTTTGTAGGTGATGTTGTGCTGTATAAAGTAGGAATAATTTGAATTAATTACAGTAGTTAATGAAAACAGTATTCCCGTATAAAAAAAAGAAGAAAGAAAGTGTGATGCAACTCTGTTGTTTCATTGATGGAATTAGTGCTAAATGCAAATTATACCAAATATATTATGTGAGCTATTAAAGAGTAAGGACTTATGTTAGTCAAGACTTATGACAGCAGAACATAATGTAAAATGAACCTAACATGGTGAAATGGCAAGAGAGAATACTTTGATTGGCAGGAGGATGTGCTCTATTTTCAGATAACCACACGGCCTCATGCCTGCTGTAGTTTCTCCATTTTACATGAACGCTACTTTCACTAAACCACATGACCTTTGAATGGATCAATTCAAGTATCGAGATGAAGTGATGGATAAATGGCCGTGTGAAAGGTCAGAGACGGAGGGATGAACCAAGGGCCAAGGAAGAGGAGATGAGTCAGGGGTCAAATGGAGATGGTGAGCTGATGAGAGATGAGAGGCCTGGGGTCATCTTGAGCGATGCAGGGAGATGATATTCAGGGCGGTGGCAAGTTCTCATTGATGTGATGTCTCATTTTTCCATCTTTCTTCCTCTGATAAGAGATAGAACAGAATAATGTTTTGGGAGAGACAAACGAGAGAGAGCGAAGCCCTAAAACAACATTAAGATCCAGTTTAGCTGTGATATAAAAATTGGCTTGAACAGGAAGCATCAAACACAGGATCATGTGTATTATCTCCTTGCTTTGCTCCACCTCTCTGAGTTGATCCTTATTCACCCTCAGCAAACACAGAGTGTCTGGTTGCTATGGCAGCTGCTCCCTCAGATGCTGCATGAAGCTGTGTTTTTATAGATGTAACTAATTTTGGTCTGGCGAGTTCCGAGATCATTAGAACAATAGAACAGCGGATCCCAAGTCTGCTTTGGTATTTCCACTAAAGGTCAGTGGACGCGCGGTATGTTTTATTACAGGAGGCGGATGAAATGCGAACAAAGAAGCTGTGTGTGATGTATGGGAGTGCTTCGTCGAATCAATATGGCTGAAGAATTCTGTTTCGTGTTTAGCGGGATGGATCGGTGTGCCTGTGCACAGCAACACTGTGCTTCTCTGTCTTTAGATCTAAGAATTAGAACTCAAACTTAGTCTGTGTTTTTAATATAGGAAACAATAAAAACATGCAAATCATCCAAGAAATATTATCAAAACACTGCAGAATTATTGTGAATACTATTTACAGTCATCCACTAGTGGCTGGAATTTAGTTGAATCTTTGATTAGATGATACTTAATTGCAGGTCTGAGTATGTCGTGTTGGACAAATACTAGTGTTTCTTTGAAATATGCATGAAATATGTTTATTTTAGCGAATATATCTTTAAAGGTCCAGTGAGCAGGATTTGGGGGATCTATTGGCAGAAAATATTCCAAATTATGGTTTCGCTAGCAGATATTCATCTGAAAATAAGAGCTGTGGTGTTTTTGTTACGCTAGAATGAGCTCTTTATATCTACAGAGTAGGTGGGTCCTCCTCCACAGAGTCTGCCATGTTGCACAGTCACGTTTCTACAGTAGCCCAGAAAGGACAAACCAGAAATTAGCTCAAGAGAGAGGGCGCCTTTTGCGGTTTTTGCTGCCACTGCTTCTCCTACATGCTTGGAGGGAGAGAGCTTCGTGCTACTAAACAAGGAGCACTGGTCCTTTAAAGGCAACGAGGATTTCCTGGCTTCATCATAACATATGTGCTAATTCCACTTTCACACATTCAGATTAAAAACAGAATGTTTCTGAATCATTCAGAGGACATTTTATCACTTTACTCTTTGGTGATGGGAAAGATGCAGTTCCACTTTGTTTCTAAAGATTGTTTCAAGAATTAATTACTGTCCTACTATTGGAAAAAAAAAATGTTTTAATAACTTACACCGTCAGATTTTACAGCGAAAATCTTGGACACCTTTTCAAATAATTGTGTGCTGACTTATGACTCTTTTATACCTGTGTCAGGTCCAAAAACCAATCCAGCTTGATACCATTGATTTGCCAGTGTCTTGTAGAGGACTTCGTAAAGGATTTTTCTAAGCTCAGACAACCCTGGTGACATCACTTGGGTCATTTTTTTCCATTTTAAAAAAGCTCCTCCAGAACCACAGAATCGTACAACTGTTTTCGCCGGCTGAATCGAACTAATCATGACAAATAAACTGACTTTGATGTGTAAAATCAGTGGAGCTGTTTTGATGTTATTTATTGTATTGATTCAAAATTCACAGAGAAATGCTGGCGCAGGACATTGTTAGTTAATGCTGCGTGGTGTAGCTATAGTCAGCAGTCCAACTTAGTCAATAACTGGCATAGATGAGCTGTTCAGGCAGCTTCCAACTCCTCCCCCCTCCGCTCAGCTCCTGTGAAGCATTCAAATGTGCGCAGATAACAACAAAAGGCAGAGCTGAAATGATGGTTGGTACATTGGGGGCGCTGTACGACGCCGGGCCTTTAGCATAGAGAGCATTCATCAGACTCCGTTCTTGTGAAACCTCCATCCTCCATCCACAGCCGTCAGAAAGCCTCCAGGAAACAGGTCAGTGAACAAAAGAAGAGCGGGAGAAAGAGACAGAGAGGAATAGGATGGGCGATGGGAGGAGGGGAGTCACAAGTTGATAAGAACTGAGCTGTACTGTTCTTCTAGAAACCAGCTGCCGGAAGAGCTGCTCTAAGGCGGACAAAAACACTTCCCAGTGCGCCTCGCCGGCCCACAGTGACACCTCCCAGAAGTCCTCCTTTCGGCCACTCAAGAGCATGACTGAGAGCTGTCACCCAGGCAACGGCCTGCGGTGCAGCAATGCACGTACGCCGGTTTTCTTACCGACTAAGTAGTTTCATAACGTCGCAATTTTCCGAAGTTTGTTTGGCCATACGGGAAATTTAAGCTTCTGTAACCTTTTTTGAATTGAAAACCAACAACGTGCACATATAGCATTTATGGTAGTTGCGGGAAATCTAACCGATTTCTTCTGCTGCATCCTGAAAAATGGAGTGCAAAGCCTCAACACTACATGAAATGCTGAGGTGAATCTTTTCTGCAGTGTGGAGAGGGAACATGGCTGAAATATGTTACCCTGGCAACAGTCTACAGAGGGAATGAAACCAGATCATGCATTTATGGGCTGCACACAAAGCTCTTATAGTTAAAAAAACACAGCCTACGCTCCATGAATTTCATGGGTTATTGATTAATGTTTTGCTTTCATTAATTGTTGCAGGTTTCCGCCTGGTGACAGGTCTCTCCTAATGCTTTAACCTAAAGAAATCCTATGAGAATTGTGAGAATAGGAATTCAGCTGGATGAGAAGAAAAGATGAAAGTCTCAAAATTGTTCTTGTGTCAGAGCCTCAAGTCAGAGACGTCTCTGACCATTTTCTATTTTAATTTCAAGATAGTGAAGGAAATGCTTCATAACGAAAGAGTCTGATATCATGAGAGCATTTAGGAGCCCAGCAGTGATTTTGGTTTCAAATGCATCTTTGCCATGTCCTGTACTTTCAGCAGTTTAAGACACACAGGAGGACCCTGAAAGACCTTAAAAGTGTTGCGATCACCCAGGAGAGCTGATGGTTTTAAAATGCATTAAATGTGTCTGCAGCTTAGACACACAAAAATATTATTTTTATGAAAAAAGTCTGGCAATGCTGAAGATTATGTTTACAGCCCACAATTCAGTAAAAAGGCCAAAGCAATGAGATACAGAGATAGAATGGATGGAGGAGAGCCGAGATTGTGAAGGAGGCATGTATAATGGTCCCGAGGGGGAAAAGTGGGATGACAAGAATGAGGATGGGGGGATGGGAGGATGGGAGGATGATAGGTAAGGGATGGAGGGATGAGGGAATGAAAGGGGTAAGGGGAAAAAGGGTGACGGTGATGTTAAATACTTCTGTGCAGAAATAGGATGCGTTGGAGGTGTGGTCTTTGTTCCCAAACCTAGTTATAAAACTTCATTAGTTTTGATGATGACCACGGTCTCATGCACAAGTTAATTAGTAAGCATCAGAGGTGCTGATAGGCAGAATTTATATCCTTTGGAGAGAGCCAGGTTATCCGTTTCCCCGGCTATGACTCTTTATTCTCAGCTAAGCTAACCACATGCAGACACGGGAGTGGCATTATAACCATGAATCATTAATCATGGTCACCGGCAGCAGATACTGCAGGATGAACACATGAAATATGTTTACAGTTACCATTTTGCAGATATATTCAGTATATGAACATAGTCAGCATTATGTTTCTTGTAAAAAGTATTTTGCTGCTTGCAAAGGTTGGCTCGTATTTTGGTCTGTAAATGAATTATGAATATTTGCCATTTTTAAAAAAACAATATTTATGTTTTCTTTTAGTGTCAAATACAGAAGAATCATGATAATATGCTGCAATATGCTGGGGACTGTGGGTCTCATCCTGTTTCTTACCAGCAGTCAGCATATGGTTTTCTTGAAAGCTTAAAGTGAGTTTTTCACAACCTTAACCACGCAGCTTCAGTTCCTGAAACATCTGTGGCAGTTCACGTCAGTACCAGTAATCTGGGTCATTTTGGAGCCACCTATTTTTTCCAGTTTTCTGGAGATATACAAGGTCAAAATCCAGCCGTGCAGCAACTATATCAGAGACAAATGTGCTCAGGTTGCTCTGGCGGAAGAGGCGGTGGCTTCAAGCTGCCTCGCCAGCGGGTCACAGATCACTTTTACATAAAATCCCCCCAAAGCCCAGAGGCCTTTTTCTCTGTGGTGAGAACAGGAGTGTTGGAGAGGGTGAGATATCTAACAGTCAGTTCTGTTAGCTGTGACTGGACTGCTGATGCTCATCACCACACTGACGCGGTCTGTGTGTGAGTGTTAAACTGATTCATCGTTTTGCTGATGCTCTGTGGGCCCTCTGTTAGATATCAGAAAGCGTTGTCCGCTGCTAATTTAACGAATGTCTTCTCTGATCACTACAGCTACATAAAAACCGACCACAAAGCCTGCAATTAAACATTTTCTTGCTTGTTTCATTTCATTTATCCATTAAATGGTACAGTGGCGTTTTTTTTAACTAGTTCTTGGTTAAAATGGCGACTACTGAGTGCCAAAGCTTCCTATACCACTAAGTCACTACTTCTAAATGCTGTTTCAGATGTTTTGAAATATGAAATTAAATAAAATTGAATTAAAACCTACTGCAAATGTGTTCAAGCCTACACATGGAATGACATTATCACATTTAAACAAACTGAAAATAATGGCTTTTTAATAATTTTAAAGGAATCAAACTTTGCTAACCTCAGTCTCATCTTCTGTCTCATTTGGGACGATCAAACTGTAAGTGAATCTCCCCAAATTAATAAATAAATAAAGTGTACAGAGAAATAAAAATGTTTGCTCAATACCAAATAAATTACCAAACGTTCGTCATCCTCTCATAACTGATGCGAGGCGTACTAGATGTGAGCTGAGTTCAGATGCTCTATTAGCTCATTAGTTAATTTATGCAGGTTTAATCTTTGATCAGTGACAGAGCAGCAACATAAACAGTGGTGGAGATGCCTTCAGTGCCACAGTGGTGAAAAGGAGGTCAGCTAATTGGGACAGCTAAATATATTTCACAGGGTGCACCTTCTCCTCAGAAGGTGACGCACTGCCGGAGTCACTGCTGCGACAAATTTAACATGCTGGTGATAATGAGGTGATTAGGACCTTCTGATGACCACAGAGAGCCTGACGAGTGCGTGCATACAGTATCTGCACTGAAAGTAATGTCCAGGAACAGCAGGAGCAACTTATGATGTGGTTACAAAGAAATTTGAATATTTTCCAGTCATTAATCTAACTCCAACTTTACAGAAAAGCTGACATAAACATAACTGTAAGTGATCCATGTTGTTTCCTATCTGATGATGATGATGATCAAACAGTTTCACCTGTGTGTGTGTCTGTGTGTGTGTCTGTGTGTGCAGAGAGAGAGAAAAACACTCCAACTCATTGATAAACAAACTGTGTTCCTGAGCCCATGTAGTAACATCCTTTATCCAATCATGTGTTCACAAAGCGTTGCACCTCCCTCTATCCTTGCTTGTGAACGACCGTTTCATACCCAATCATGACACTATCACCTGTTACCAATCAACCTGTTTACCTGTGGAACTTTCCAGTCAGTCTTTTGTTGCTACTGTTCCAACTTGTTTGAAACGTGTTGCTGCATCAAATTCAGAATAAGCAGATATTTACAGAAATCAATGAAGCTGATGAGGTCAAACATTAAATGTATTGTCTTTGTGCTGTTTTCAGTTGTGTACACGTGAAAAGAGAGCATTCTCCTGATCTACTCTTTTCCAATAACAAAACACCTGTAGTGAAACTTTAAATGCTGCTGAATACATCTGAAACATACAGTAATGTGCATATTGATCGTCCCTGCTCTTGTTCTACATGTTCAAAGGAATTCATCCTGTGTTTCACATCAAAAGGCTAATTTCCTTTTGACATTGCTGGTTCTCAGATGAAAACAATGAAAAACTTTCAAGAAGAATTTTGAGAGCAACCCGGCTCACACACCCACAGCCAAACGCAGACAAACCAGACACACATGCACAAGTGCACATGCAGTGTGTTATTCACTGTGCACTATTGTCTGTAACTACAATGTTGGGATTACAAGCCCCGGAGTCGACAGTGTGTTTATCTTACTTGAACATTCCCAGATTAAGTGAGAAATGCATTTTTTTCCCCATTTTATCTTTTTGAACAGAAAGATAGAGGGAAAACTGGGCCCATACCACAGCTTACAGACCCAGCAGTGAGCCATAATAAGATTTGTTTCAACATTTTGCTCCTGGTGTCTAATTAGGGTGACCTCATCAACACTGTAAAGAAAAAGATTTACCCAGTCACTTCTCTTCTTTTCTGGTCGGAGGGGGATTTCTGTGGGCAAATGCTCCGCGGTTTCATTGAAAGGCAGTGAGATGTGACAGAGGCTTAATGGCTTTTATCCACAATCCTCACTGTTTCCAGAACTTACTGTTTGTGGCTGGCTTTTCTTCCTTAATTAAACATTTCTAAACTCCTCATTGAAGAGGCACACATAGATCGCCCATGAAAAACCTCTCGCTCTTCACTCTTCCCCCCGTCACGTTCCAGCGCATTCGTCTCAGAACAGCCGCCGCGTGGAGGAATTGGTAGCGCGTCGCTTCTGGATGTGAATTTCTACATTTGGTAATAAAGTAACATGTTGTCAAACTGTTCGCTCTGGCATAAGCTGCAGCACAGCCATGGGGATATCCAGTCTCTAAGCATGAGCTCACAGAGTTTTAATCCTGGGCAAACTCAGCAAGCTCACCAGCGAGAGAGTGTCAGCAAAGAAAGCCTCAGAAGCATGACAATGAAGAGAGTGGCACCGAGACAGAAGGAAACTCTGTGGCTCTATTAGCTTCAAGGGATGGCAGCGACGAGCCCTGGAATATATTTAATCTGTTCTGTGATGCCGTGATGAGATAGGATTTTTTTTTTTTCTTCTAAGAACAAATGGGAGCTTTCTCGGGCATCGAGAGGGTTACAACTCCCATAATACTCATGCTTTGCAACACAAAATATGACATAAACGCACAAAGACGAGGCATGTATATCAGCAGCTGCAGTAGGTGACTTGGATTAATAAAGGGGATGTAATGCTGGAGAATGGAGGATGAGGAGACCAATGTGAAACAAAGGATGAATGGCATTCTGTGCTCATATTTTCCTTTTACTTTGGGAAAGAAAATGTTTATTACTAATTTTAGAAAATGAGTGAAGATCAGATATGATCAGTAATACAAAAATCCAGGCAAATATCAAATATCTTCCTATAACAAGTCTTGTAATTTTCACAGCCGCGCTCGCCACAGAAGGATCTCATTCACTATTTATTTCTTGGCTCAGGTTAGCTTCTTCTTGCAGTCGGAAACATAACATTTCTATGAATAAAATATGTATGAAAATCAATTTAAGACAACAGTATTAAATATTTCAAGAATCTGGGGGGTTTTGTTAGTGAAAAACACTATTAATTGAAAATTAAGATGTATGTAGTCAGTGTTGAAAGCATGAATATTTTACATAGTGTTATAATATGAAGGTACAGCATTATTATCTACAAAAATCTCAAACTATCAAACTACAAGTACCCACTGAGGGTAAAATGGCTCCTGTCACTGTTAGATTACATTATATTGATAATGGCCAAATTACAAAGTCCTGCATGGTGGCATTTACTGACAACACCCACGAACACAGGTTGAAAGGTCTTAATGTCTGTTAAATTATACATGTGTATAATTGCATAATACATGTGCCTATGTGCTGTACAGTAGAGTGACCTCAGGTGTGAAGAGCAATCACTGAAACCACCAATCAGCTGCAACCGTCACTTATCTTACCTCCACATGGCAAACGGCAGCGTCAGGATTCAGGTTCCAGATTTTTAGTAATTTTCTGGAGGAAAACTTATCCGGATTCAAAAATTGTATTCCTGAAACTGAATTGAAGTGACGCATTTCAGCATCTCCCTCATTCGTTTCAGGCTGTATTGTGTTCAGGTGCTCATGAACAGAGATCATTTTCCCATTAGACTGTTAACAGATGACACATGTTGGATTCTATTAGACTGCTAGACAAAAAGTGACATTGGATTAGTGAGGTCTGACCTCTCTGTGGACACATCACTGGCCACTGTCATCTGCTGAAAAGATTAGGAACGCCTCCATCAGACTGATGGAGGTTTGTCTCGGATGAATGTGATGAACAGTTAATTGCTTAAGTCCAAGAATCGGCTTCTGGGAAATAATTTGTTTTCATCACTTTGCTGCTGCTGCTATGGAGAATAGGTGTGAATCACAGCTGTAGTGAATCCAAAATGGTCACCGTAGTTGGACAAAAGCGAGATCAGCCAAATTTTACCTTGATTCTTAAAGTGAACACACACACAGGCTTGCACTTTTTTATCAAAGAACCAGATATTTTCTCACGCAGATGCCGCTCTATTGTATTGATGATTACACCAGAGTTTCGTGTCCACCCGAGCCTTTGAAGTGCTCCAACTGCCGGTCACCCTCTGCACCGTCGTCTGTGCAGAAATTAAAATGGGACTTTTGCTTCAGGAGCCATGGGGGCCTGAAATAATTTCACAACCCTATTCGAGACAGGAGAAATTAGTTTTAGTTTAATTTAAGTTCTTCGTGGTCTAAGTGAGTCTGTCTTGTTCAGCAGGGACAACGTTTGAGAGCAGACAAAGACTGAGTACTGCACACTGTGTGATTCATTTGCCAGAGACAAAATTTAATGAGCTGCTGTTAATTTTGACCCAAACGTGGCTGTAAAGAGCGCTCGCTGTGTGTACGTGTGAAACATTAAATTAATGAAATCTTTAAACATCCCCTTTTAGCATGAAGGCTGACCACATTCCCTCATCCCCATGTTGCTAAGACTACAGTAGTCAGTCTTTAAGCTGCCCAGCATGTGTACATCTCATCAATGATAGCTGCCACAGCCAGTAGCGACATGGCAGGATGCCTGCTTACACCAGGCTAGCTAATATCTGATGTATGGACTCAAGTTCTCTTTGTCAGCAAGCCATCACAGTTATATTGTGGGAAAGGAAATGCCTCATTTGTTTAATTACACTGGTGGACACATATGTCCGAGTCAATAAGCCTGATTAACTTACATTTGATCAATACGCATTAACAAGCGACATGCCAATCTGCTGACCCTGGTACAATATTTGAGAAACAGCCTGCAACCTCAGGATTACTTGGCCATTCAGCATTCATGTTTACCTTCAGTCCACAGTGCCCTTTTCTGGTCTGTGCATAATGAATGTTAGAGGCCAGCAAAGGTGCTGTACTGTACCTGAGCGTGGATCATGAATTATTGAACAAAGAGGATTTTGCAGAGTCAACAAGATGAGGATGTGATACAAATAATCTGATGCAAACACACAGTCATCATAAATGCTGGTCGCGTACCCTGAAAGGTCCTAACAAAGGCAATGATTTAGGCTCAATGGCCTCCAAAGAATATGTATTGTATAATCTACCGCGGACACATCTACCACTAATAGGCTGCTGGTGGAGCAGTGCACTGTAGCATATGTGCTCTGCTTCATATTCTCATAGGAGAAGCCTGAAGTGGTTTTGTGCCTGAGCAGAATTCAAACACAACACAGGACCATTACAGCATATCATGGTAGACGGACGTCCCATATGAAGAATTAATGTGCGGTTTTGGTTTTGACTCATACACAACATCGCTTATTCCCACTGTATCAAAAAGTCATAGGCCGCTCATAAAAGTTTCACACCGTGACCGGCGAACAGCAGATCCTTTAGTGTAAAACACAAGCACTCCCCTGGCAGAGCTTATGGAAAGCTATCCATTAATCAGCCGAAAGAGGAACTGAAAGAGACGTCCCTTAATGTCTGCGTGCAGCCCTAATGTGCACTGAAGGATTGTAAAAAGGTTCTGGATATGTACGTTTTCATGAGTTAAAGCAGAGAGCTGTGAAAGCATTGCAAATAAACGTCTGAAGAGTTTGTTTCCAAAAGGAAAAATGTGATTGTTCTGACAAAATAGTAAAAGAAAACTACAAGGAACTCTTTACCTACTAGAAGATTTAGAGGATGTGTGCCGAACATCAAGCAGCATCCCTTAACAAACCTCTCTGCTCTGCTTCAGTCTGTTCACAGTTCTCTAGAGGGGTGTACGCCATTTTCGGATTCTACGACAAGAAGTCTGTGAACACCATCACGTCCTTCTGCGGGACGCTCCACGTGTCCTTCATAACGCCCAGCTTCCCTCTGGATGGGAATCAGCAGTTCATCATCCAGATGAGGCCCGACATCAAGGGGCCCCTCCTCAGCCTTATCGAGTACTACAAGTGGGACAAGTTTGCCTACCTGTACGACAGCGACCGAGGTAAGACGCCGTAGCCGCTTTGTGTTTTTGGAAAGGATGTTTCCCAATCTGATTTCACTGAGGTTGATGCTGGTGGCAACATCCTTTTTTTTTATGTGTTTCCACTGGACTGGATTGGGAGAGCATAACAGAGTCTAATAGAGTACTCATAGGCATATAGTTACATATTTAAAAGCAATCATTTCTACCTTTTTGCTTTTATTTTATTTTATTTCTATTAGGTGCTATAATATTTATACATAACAAACTGGGAATTTGGGTTTACGAAGTCTTCCAGTTATCCAACATTGCTTTGTGCATTTTCTATAAATAATGGCACTGTACCAATACCAAACTGGTATTGATTTGTATCTTAAAATGATTTAATCTTCATAGATTAGTTAATTGTTGCTGTGTACATTTGCATATTCCTGGAGGCTTTTAAAATGATCATAAGAAAGCAGTGAGAGTTCCCGTTTTCAATGCAAACTCTGGTGGCTGAGGAGGATTCTCCCTTTTGGTTCTGCTGCGTAGCATTCAACAACTAAATGTCTGCATAATTGCATACAGAAAGGTAGATTTCTCGTCATGGTAACGGACTCACGGTTTAAGCTGTGAAGCCTGATGCAAATTTTCTAGCACTCAGTGTTCATATCACAAACACATCATGCAAACACCCGTCTGTGCAGAACGAGTGAGTCCACGTCTGCAGGGCACGTCACCTCTGCCGCGTGTCAAACATGACTCCGGCTGCCCTCCCTCACCTTCATATTACATAAAACAGACTCTCAAACACAGGAGGCGCTACAGTTGATTGTATGTGACAAGCTGTTTGTAATGAGCCACAATGCCCTTTACCTACATTCACCTGTGCTGTGTTGCACGCAGGGTGTCTTGCATGTAGGTCCTATTTGTGCCGAACAAAGCAGCAATCTTTGGATCAAGTCAAATCATTGTCGCCTTTTCTTGAAAGTGAAATGATCGCACTGGATTTGGGAGGCAGTATATCAAATTTTAAAGTATGAAATTGCATATTTAGGTTTTTTTGAGGAGCTATGACAAATTGGGGATTTGGGGAGTCTTCCAGTTATCCAATATTGTTATGTACAATTTCCCAAAATAATGACACTGTGCCAAACTGTGTTTCAGTGTAACTTCATTATCTTTTGTTTCTTCAAGTGATTAAAAGCTTCATAGATTAGTTAATTGTTGTCTGTACTTTAAACGTACAGATGATTAAGAGGTGCTTTGCAGTCGTGAGAGTTGCAGTTGAGAGTGCACACTGAAAGAAAGCATTCATTATTTCTCTCTTTGCACATTAAAGTCATGAATACAGCAATAACAATGTAAAAAACACTCTCAGAGGTAAAAGTGTCTCTGTACTAAGCCTTTGAACCTATTATTGCGATCCTGGATAAGATCATGGATTGATTTTAAACAAGGCAGCCAAAGATGAAAAATTATCCACCCTCAAACTGTCCAGACTCACTTCATATTCAAATCTATTCCATCTCTATTCTTTGATCCCTTTCATCAGTGATTTTTTTTTTCTGTTCGACACTGATTGGAGTCTGGAAATTTAGATTTTTTTCCACAAGATGTTTTTTTCTTCACTGTCTGAGTGCTTTACGGGCCGTAACATTTTTGTGTTCCTCCGCTCACATCCAGCGTCTCCTTAAAATGGCGTGCAGGAAAAACACGTGTAAACTGTGAAGACGATTACAGAAGGGAAGGTTAAAGAACACACGACTGCTGCCTGGGCGTTATCTTGCTTTGCTGCGTCATGTAACTCATTCCGTTGTGTCGTCTGCTCATTAAGATCCTGTGACTTGTACCCTTTGAGAACAATGCAGCCTCTTGCAGCACAGAGGGACCATCCTGCACCGACAAGGAAATCTCTGCTAGTTTCGTTCTGTTTTAATACTGTTGCTGCAACGAAAGAATAGAATTAAGAGCTCAATAGTATCAAGTGACAGTAGAATAACACTATCAAGCCTTTTTTTTAATAGGGATGCTCGGCTTTCAGGTTGCTCTTCTTAAGCCCCTGTATTATGCCAAATTATAGAAGGAGAATCATTCATTATTTTTATTTTCAGCACTCTAAAAGGAGGAGTTTTGGAGCACTTGAATGATGCTTGATGAAAGCCCAGTGATGGCTTCACAGCACATTTAAATAACACACAGAGTGGCTTAAGGTAACAGGAAATACTTTCTAAACACTAGTGTTTAGGCTGAATACAGTGCAGTGCCAGTGGCTTAGCAGGGATTTAATGCATTTCTGCTCTGTATTACTTTTAACCCTCTATCGTTTCCCATCACTTAAACTCTTCCACTGCACTTCTTCCCCTGACACACACACACACACACTGATCTATCTACACTATCTCCCCTTGCTCGACCCTCTCCCTCATCTCTCCCCACACGCTCTCCTTCCTCTTCTCCCACAATCCCTTGCTAATCTTCCCAGTCAGCCTCGCCTCGACTGACAGCGACATCAAATGCCGCCCCTCTCCAAAACCGGGGGAACAGGTTTCCACCAGCTGCTTGAGATTGTCCTCATGCTAACGCTCGCGCTGACCTGCTGTCTCTACTGTACGTCCGCGGTGGCACTGAAGGCCCTGTTGTGCATATTTCATCATTGCATGGCTGTCTAATTAGGTCAGTGTGATCCACTCATTCCCATGGCAACCAAAGTGTGGAGGGAGAGAGAGAGAGAGAGAAGAGAGAGAGAGAGAGATGGTAAGTGACTGAGCTGGTTGGTAAATGATGCAAGGATGAGTGTGTGGGTGTTTCTCTCAGTCAAAGAGGGAGCCGAGGGAGAGGAGGCAGCAGAGTTGCCACTGGTTATGATGAATTCTATTAACACATTGAGACTAATGGATGAACCAACACCACCATTGTCAGCTGTTGTCAGTAAGTCAGTTTAGATAATGGATGTATGTACGTGGGTGGATAGGCACTCTCAGCGTTCTTTTCTGTTTTCCTTTGGCTCGCTGAATGCAGATATGTCCTCAGTCAGAATTTTCAAAGTGCATATTCTCACCCAGTCTTTGATATTTTAGTACTGACAGTTGGATTAATAGAAAAGGAACAAAGAAAGAGAAAAGGGATGAAAAAGAAAGGGAAATTCTCTTTTTAAACCCTGCGTCTGTGGTCACTATTGCTCTTAAAACAGCCTCTTTAGGAATTGTGGCTAATTCTGCACCTCACAATTTACATCCGATGTCAGTGTTCATTGCCAAGTAAATAGTGTGCCATTAAAGTGGTGAGCAGGAAACCCCTGACAGACCTGCAATTAACAACTTTTTCTCTTAACCACAGCCTCGATCTTTCAGCTGCATGTCCTGACCCAGGCTCTACCCTTAAAGCTGCCATGATCAATATTTTTAACAGCAGTGACAATTCTGACACTGAAGCTGAGCTCTGACTGTAGCCATAGCCACCAGCTGTGACCGCAGAGTCTTCTGCTGTGGATTTAGCCATTCTGTTGCTTGTCTGTTTTTGCCATCCGGCTAAGTTTTGTTTGGCAGTCAGCATTTAGCAGCGAAACAGGCAGATATTTCTCACTGGAGTTAGCAGAAAGCAAAGCAGGGCTAAAAGGAGAGTGAATATTGGGCTCGCATTCATCAGGTTCTCATAAACATTGCTCCAAATTAATGCTAATGTTGCTCTGCTCTGCTCGCTAGATGTGTGAATAAGCAATTGTTTGCTAAAAGCTCAGCATATTAATTTAAAAGGTAATTGCTGCAGTCCTGACGAAAACCACGTGGCTGCTTTTCTCATTGCTCTCACTTTTCCTGACACTGCTTGCATCCATGTACATGTTTTGATTGTTTTAATTAGTATATTTGACAATAATTTGGGCTTTTGGACCTGTTCAAATACCATCTCACAAATTTAAAGGATTCAAAAGTCATGGCCATGCATGAGAGGATGACTACTCTTTACCTTATTCCTGAGGAAACTGCCATTTGCAGATTCAGGTTCGTTCTCTAATGGCTGCACTGCAGGCAGTCACTAAATTGTGCTCTCATATCTTTCGAACAGAGCCTCTAAACGCTTGCCAATTGATTTAAGTAGTGCTTGGTATAGGTATTATGCAGAAAGTGGACAGGTATACCTGGGGGAAGGATGCTGGACCTTTACCACGGTGGATGAGTCAGGAAACAATGGCTTGAAGCAAAGAGATTATAGCTATGAAGCAGCATTTGCAGGTATTGAACTGCTTTCTGCTATGCATTATTTATGGGCCCTTTTCTTTCCTCATTTGAATAGTTTTGCATCACATTATGCATATGCTCATACATTCACATATATCAGCTCATTGAGATGTTGTTGATCAATGAGCATGAAGTTAAGCTGTTACAGCCAAGACTGCACGTGCTGATCACTAGAAGAGAAGACATAATCTCCTCACTGGGAAAAGGGAATTTATGGTTTACTGTTACTGCAGCATCACGGTTGTGATTACCTCTGTGATTTATCAAATTGCTGGATTAAAAAAAATCTGCTTTATACACTAGTTCATGTCTCATTATCCTCTTGTGACCTTTAAGATCCAAGGCAATGAAGGTCTAAATGTGAGATCATGTGTCTTTGCTGGCCAATGCAGAGGAAGCTCTGTGCCTGTTTGAATGATGGCATAATATTGACTGCAAGCCAAGACACAAGTCTCATTCTAAACAGCAGTGATAATAAGTCATTCTCATTCCTGGGGAATATGCAGCAGCCTGTGAACTGCAGAGGAAATCAGTGGAGCCAAGTCTCCACGTGAGTTCTGGATTTCAAGCTGCAACAAAGGGTTTTATTACAGTCATCACAAGCTTCACTGTACAGATACATAGATAATATCTCGAGTAGAGGGATGTGCAGCAGGTTGGAGAAAGAAAGCCAAATCATTACAAGTTGCATAAACAGCAGTGCACTGACCTTTTGGTGATTTGGTGGGTATTAACTCAGCAGTAAAGACACCTATGAAACAGCTGCAGGATATTAAACTGATAATACACCCTCAGTCCACTCCAGTCTGTTTTCATTTTAAATACCATGGGCAGCAATGCATTATTACTTGTTTCAGTTACTAATTCCATTCATTAGTTTTAGATTTTTGGGGTTTTTTGGATATGAGAGTTGATATCAGATTTGTCTCTATGTGCAGCGCAGACATGTCTGGGACATGTTAGCTTTGTGCAGGGACAGCAGGTCAGTAGAAATGGCTAGCACCAGCCAAAAGCAAGATTACACCTTTTAATAAAAATACCAAAATTGTCTTATTTACATGTTGTATTTGTAGCTAGCCACTGGTAAAGCTACAGTACATTGAGGAATGGTTATATTCAGAGTTGGCGGCTGTGAGGGAAAGACTTCAGGTGGGCTGTGCAGTAGTTGGGGCAAATTTTAGCTCATGATATTCAGTGAATCGATCCCTTCTCAGTCTATCCCAGTCCAGCTTTGGTCTCTTTTGAAAGGTATAACTCTGAAGTTTTATCCCCAGCAGCCAGAATCACTGTGAGTGCTGCTGGCATGGAGTAATACAAGTCTGAACACACTGAAGTAGAATTTTTTTTTTTTTTTTTCCACGTGAATATCTTTTTGCACATAGCTGCTTGCAGATTACTGTATCTGGGCCTTATTAGCTGTAAACCACAATGGGACCACAGCATGAAGCCTTACCCTTGTCTAAATTCAATAAAAACTGATAACAACATGACAAAATTCATAGTTTCATGCTTTCTCTAATGTTATGTCTAGGCATCCTAGATTAAAAAAAAAAAGCAATTAACTATATATTTATCAACATTTTTGGCCATCTATATTCATATTTAAGCTGTTTATACTGATATTATGGTGTATGTCTTTATATTTAGGCCGCTTACTATATTTATCACTTCAGGGCCGGTGTGGGGTTTTAATACATGCAGATGGCAAGTAGACGTGTGGAGTTTTTGGAAGGCACATTTTATGGAGCTAGACTGAGTAATGCAACTAATGTAACAATCAAATAATAAAGTAATTAATAAAGTAATCAGTTTTTCAGCCAATAGGTAATATGGCAGAAGTGACTGATTACACTTTTCAGGTAACTTGATAAAAATAAATAAATAAATAAAAAATGAAGGCCCTCTTGCCACGGGCAAAATGACAAACTCTGTTCAAATCTTCATCTGTTTTTTAAAGTTTGCTTGTGGCTATTTTCATTCACGGTTAGGTTTATTTCACCAGTGCGATTTAAGAGAGCGAGAAAGTGTTGCTATGGTTACCGTGTGCCCTAACAGAACATTAGTCAACCTGTTGTTTTAGATGTCAGGTTAGACAGCCAAAGAGATGGGTTAGGATTTTCTGTGACCCGACTTATATGGAATTTTATGGACGAGTGTATTTTGTTGTTTCTTTAATGTATTTTTTAGATTTTAAACTGCACAATGTGAGGAGATTATGAAACAAATATTAAAAAAAGAAGATGTTTATTCATATTTTGGTCAGTTAACAGCTTTAACTGTAGTGGCACTGTCTTTGTCAACCTTGTCAACTAAAAAATAAGCTTTATAACATGTAAAATGAGCAGCCTTACAGCTATGCGTGTTCATTTTGAAGTGTGATGAGAGACGTATCCAGAAATAATACAAATGCCATTCAAATGTGATAAAAAAATTAAAAATGACCCAGTATGATAAGACATTCACAATGCTGAGTAGACATGGAGCCACATTACACATTGAAATGGATCACTAATCAGGTAAAATTATAACTTAACCTTAACCTTAAATTAGCATAATTAACATTTACTCTTAACATTTTGCATTTGTCCTTGCTTTGTCTTCACTTTAGTCACTTTTATCCCTCTAAATTCTAATTATCTAATTTAATAAGCATTGATGAAACAGTCAAATTTAACCACACCATAGTGACCTTACTGTAATTATGATGTATAGTTCATTCAGATAAAACTGCAAGCCTCCATTTTCTTCCTCACCATCATAAAACCACCGCCGTGTCGCATGAAATTGATTACATCTGTAATTCACCTCGCTGTAGCAAGGCGGAATGAAACACTCGACCCTTTTATCAAACCGCTCTCCAACTGCCCTCTGCAGACCAGGGATCAATATCAGAGGAGATTCAGCTGTGAAGCGAGATAGAGAGGGCAATAGGAATATAAGTTAAAATGGTGCTGTCATCTTTGCCTTTAACAGACTCCGCTTCAGACTGAGGGACAGCTGCTACATGCAACTGAATTACTCGATTCGGCTTTGGGGTAAAGAAAAAAGCACGTATGTGCATATGATGGTATAGATGTAAACACTTACCCACTTCTACAAAGAGCAGATGTAAGTTTCCTCCAGCCTGGTCCTTCATCAGACCTGTCAACCCTCCAATTTTTCCCGGGATTATATATTTTACCCTCCTGTTTAAACATTTTCTCATTAATCTGCCACATTTTTAACCTTTCTCATAAAATAAAGAGTGGCTGTAACATTGACAGGAGGCATAACTGATGTGTTTGCTGCATTCCCCTCCAGTACAGCAGGTGGCAGTAAGCAAAAATATTAGCTGTAACATCTATCGGTGAGGAGTCATTCACTCGAATGGCACCCACAGATGCAAAAAGTCACGATTTTTGTAAAGCATGTTACGAGACACAGAAACACCCTCCACCAATCACTTCCTTTATACGATCTCTGCTGTCCTTTTCATAATCACCCTCTCTTGCCAATTGTCTCACATGTGTAAGTGATGTGCACGCATCCTTCAAAGCAACACATACTGTAAATACATTAAATGCTGCATTTATAAGCCCTTTTGTATTTTTGCATTCGTTGTCAATTCATGTAGGAACTAGTTAACCCAAACTTTGCTCTGATCTTTTAAAGTAAGCGGTTGCCTAGTGGTGATTTTAGGATTTTACTGTGTGTACTAAATGTATGTGGACATTGGTAAGGGTGGTGGGACGGCCTAGGATGGGACGTTAAAGAATTTTCAAATCCCAGTGTTGACAGGTGTGGCTGCAGCTATACGCAGTCATTTTCATTAGTGGGAAGACAGTGAGGGATGAGGGAGGGACAGAAGAAGCGACATGATTGTCTACATCTTCTCTAAAGGCCACATGAACAGTTGTCACTGATCTGGGAGGGGCCCATAGAGAATGTACAGGGTACAGAATTTTGTGCTACACCTGCACTCAAAACAATCCCCATTCAAGGTTTGGGCACTTGTTTTCTGGAGCTTTTGACCATATCAGACACTCCTCATGAGCAGATGAAGTTTGCTTGAGTTGCCGATGTTTAAACTCCACATTGGAATAAACACCGACGGTCTGAACAGCTGCAGCTGCGTGACGACTGAGCGAACTTCAGGTGCTGACGAGGGCTGTGGGAAACGGTGAAAGCCATCAGAACAAGCAGGTAAGTGGACCTTGAGTGGAGATTGCTTTGTCAACGACTAAATTGCTCAGAAAATTGAGAGGAAAAAAACCCACCAACGCTGTCATAAATCAGCAATATAAAACTTTTGGTGCTGATGCAGTCAAGTGTATTGTTAGACCCACTTTCCTCCCACATGTTGGTCAGGTTCGTGCCAGAACACCTGTGACTCATCTTGATGAGCTCTTTACATAAGGCATGGAGTCTCTGTTAAACCTCCACAGGGTCGGAATAAGCAGACGGTGACTGCAGCCATCTGCGATGAAAGAATATTCACCCATGGTTTTGAATAGGGCTTGTCTGCCACATAATTGAGTTTCTTTTCATATTTATGAGTTTATTCCTGCTTCTGCCACTGCTGTATTTACTCTGTTGCCACGACTTTCTTTGTTTTCTTCGTTTGTGGCCACCTCTACAGTTTGTATGTGGCTTCCCCCAAACAATAAGCCCACACAACACGGTGTTGACATGATCGGAGAGCTGATTTCAGGGAAATCAGGAATTCAATGCAAAAACAATGCACAAAGATACAGATATTGCGCCGACACACAATACATGACATCTTTTTTATTCCTTCCTTCCTCGGGTGGTAAAATGTTTTTGTCGCATTTGTCAGCAGGACGTCTCTAAAACTTTGACTGTTTCAGTCCCAACAGAAACCACAGATAAACCGGTGAATGAGGTTTTAATTCCACTCGATTCCCCTCCTCAGGCCTGACGACGCTGCAGGTCGTTCTGGACACGGCAGCGGAGAGGAAGTGGCAGGTGACGGCCATCAACGTGGGGAACCTGAAAGACGAGAGGAAGGACGAGGCCTACCGCTCGCTGTTCCAAGACCTGGAGAACAAGAAGGAGAGGCGGGTGATCCTGGACTGTGAACAGGACAAAGTAAAAGACATCATGGAGCAGGTGGAGTGTCAATTTAATCATTATGGTCATTTTGAGCTGCTGATAGAGCACGACATGCTGAAGGCTCATGTGAACGATTTTCAGCTCCTTTTGACACAACAAAGAAACCGTCTGTAAGCTCTTTTATTATATTAACTTGATGAATCATAAGAACAAGACTTCAACACATCTGCAAAAAGAGAGCCTGCAGCACTTGTGTTATCTTGACATGCTTTGGATAGCGCAGTTGCAACGGCAGCACAGGGGTTTCGGTGTTTTCTTCCTCCGATCTGACAGTAAGTGAAACAGTTTTGTACTTCCCTGCTGATACCAGACTTTCAAGGTGAGCTAGGATCCAGGTAGAGGAATGCTGGATGCTGCTGCCATGGTTTCAGCTGTTGGAACACGTTATACATTTAGGCCAACAGCTGCGGTCTGCTGTCAGGAGCCGGACGGCTCTGGGTTGGTCAGGTCCAGCTTGTCTTCTCTGAACCTTCCCATTCTGAATTCATGTGGCTTGGGCTCTGGTTTGACAGCGAGTCAAGTAAGCTAGTATGTTGTCTTTTCTTACTATCGTCTCTTTACTGCGATGGACAAGCTGATGATAAAAAATGGAGGGAAGAAGCTCACACTTCCCCCGTTAGCTGCACACACAACAGGGTTTTGGGTTTTTGTTCAACAGATTTCTAGTATTTCCACTGCTGACAATATAATATATTTTGCTGATATTGGTTTCTGTTTCCCAAAGCTGCGGAATTACTGCTGTCACATTGAATATTTTGTGAGATGTTTGCTTTGCTTGACATGTTTCCTTGGCTTGATGTTGAGAGGTCAGACTCATCCATCAGGGAGGCTTCAATAGTTTTGCAAAAGCATTTCATCAATAGACTGAGATGTTACTCATTTTGTGGACATGGCTATGTGAGAGTGATTTTTCTAACATTTTTTGTTTGCAGTGTGGCATTGGAACACTAATATGAGGCAACACAATCTACCAATTTCTACCTGTCTGATTCTCAATAATGTGGTTAAATTAGGACCCACCTAAGTGAAGGTGAGCCTGTCTAATTTTGCTGAATAGTGAAGTTTGCAGGACTGACTTGTCACTAAGAAAGCAGAATCTACCTAAGGTTAGGTAACATTATGGTAACTAGATTGCCTTTATAAAGAGCTTTTCTAGTCTACCAACCACTCTTGGCTTTACAACACATACCACATTCACCCCTTCACACACACACACACACACACACACGCACACACACACACATACCAATGGAACAGCCAGCCAGGAGTTCAGTATGCAGGCCCAGGGATCCAACCACTGATGTCAGCTGTGTTTTCTCAGTCACAGTCCATAAAACAGAAAATAAAGCTTGATTTTGCACAATTAAAGCATGGAATTAGTGCACTCGTCTTTGTATTTGGTCATAATATTTGGTTTGAAAACAGCCATGAGGAGGGGGGGGGGGTCTCATTATGTGTGAAAAGCATCTAGAAGTGTAAATAACATCAGGAAATTACCTGCAGTATTTTATTTTTCAAGCGAGGGAACGCAGGGAAATGCTAACAACCCTTTTGTCCCTTAATTACTCCTGTAGGACAGAAGTGATATTCAGCCGAAATATGTGCATTTGATGCAGCACTCAGAAAAATAACAATGTCACATAGACCCAGCAGTCCAGCAGATGTTGAAAGGCACCATAACAATTGCACTAATTGTTCATTTAGGCTGTAAACAAAGCTGCAATTAAAGGCAAAACAGATGCACATAAACACGTTATTTTCACTCTGCCTCTTACCCAAGAGAGAGGCTTATCGATTAGCATTTAAAGCATGCCAACGTCTGTTTAAGCGAACGCTGAATGAAATCAATGCCCTCAGCCTCGGTGCCTGTTTTATCGGGGAAAAACAGAATGCGTTCAGGTGGAAGTTTCTCGCTTCGTGTCGGAGACATTTACGTGGGAGATACGGGGCGTTATTATTCAAATCTGCTTCAAGTAGCGGCCCCGACAAACGGGGGTGCCAGTCAAGCAGCAGGATTAGTTTCAGGTGTGTCATTCATGTGAGGTGCAGAAATGGTACAGCTGAGATATTTCTGTTATTTGCTGCCCTTTTTTTTCCTGTTGCTCTGCTGATAAAGGAAGTGGATTTGGAATTGGATATCTCTGTCTGGCAGTATTTGTAACGGTGAACGCCACAGATTTTTTTTTATTTCCCAGTGATAATGGCCAGGTCAGCCATGGTAGGTTTGATACAGAGCCAAATTATAATGTCTGAATATAATGGTAGATTTGTGTAGTTTGGATATAACAATGAGTGCATTTATGAGTCTTATCTCTGGTTGTCACACTTTTGGACTATTAAGGAATTATAATGAAATTAAAAACAAAAATAATTAACAACAGAAAAAGCTTTGAAATAGCTGACAGTCATACTGTGACTCACTTTTATGATGCTGTCTTGTTTACCGAGAATTATTCATTTATTCCAGTGGGAGCTCATACTTCTGTTATTTGTGTGTCTCAAAACTCTGCAGGTCATAACAATTGGCAGACATGTTAAAGGCTACCACTACATTATAGCCAATCTGGTAAGTTTACACAACTTCTGCACTTGTTTAAGGCCTGTGTTATCACTTCATATGCTTCTCGAATCCTTCATATGTAGAGCGATAACATGCGGTTCTCAATTTTCTGTTTTCAGGGTTTCGTAGATGGGGATTTATCCAAAATCCAGTACGGTGGTGCCAACGTGTCGGGCTTTCAGATTGTTGATTTTGATGATCCTCTGGTGTCCAAGTTTGACCAAAGATGGGAGGCCCTGGAGGAAAAGGAGTATCCTGGTGCAGACAGTAAAATAAGGGTGAGACCGAGCATCAACACATGCGTGAGATCCTTTCACACGCACATACGTTCTCTCTTTAATGGCGGCTCAGGATTGGTGGTTGAAAATGTCGCTGTAAGCACTTAAATGTGCCTGAGTTGCTCTATTGTGTTTATAACCTCACTGTAAATTATGCTGCCACTTCCAAATCATCCACCTTTACGCTCGCATGTGCACACTGTGTGCATTATTAAACACATCTGAGTCAAGATTCTTTAGCACAAACACACATTTTTCCATGAGCTGAGTGCTAGCACTTTTTTTATGTAATTTCCTATGCATGCAACGTCAATGAAATCAGGCCTATACTGGCCCTTTAAAGTAGTTCATATCAGCCCTCTCAGAACTGAACTTTCCTCCCACTCCTTGTCTCCGAACTCAGAGACACTGCAAACTACTCATATGTGAAATATCAGCCATCGCCAAAAATATTCTCCCACCTTTTATCTGGAAAATCGTCTGGTTCAAGTCTGGGTAAAAAATCACTCTGACATTTACAACATAATGCAGCTCAGAACATAAACACAACAGATAAAAAATAAAAGGACCACCAGCACCAGACATCTAATATGCACTCTAATTAGGACAAGATACCAGAGAGGATAATGAGCAGGAGGTGTGTGTGTGTGTGTGTGTGTGTGTGTGCATGTGCTAAGAACTTCAGAGGAGGATGCCTTATTTAAGTGGCTCATGTTGGTCACCCTCATGTGTTTTGTAGGTGAATTTAAGGTTAGCACTTAGAGTTAAAGCCTCTTCTTTCAACTAATTATTCTTTCCCTAAAAAGCTGATGAGGCGAGTGTGTGTGTTTGTGTGTGAGATCCATGTTTTAACTTGAGGCACAGATGTGACACTTCAAATGTAGTTTGCCTCAAACCATTGCAGACTAGCCACAAAGCCATCTGCGGTGGAGCAGAGCATCTTATTCTTGCTAATTGAGACCCCACAGATTTGGCATTCGTGCCCAAACGGAGTTTAGTTTTTTGGAAATCTGTCCACCAATAACAAGTGACAAAAATGATTTTTGGAGAAAAATAGCTACGTCCTGCGGTGTTAGATCTTTTGCTTTTCATCTCAGTGGTGTCCTGGTATGAATCAATCTTTGACCAGCTGTGCCGGTAAACATTGATATTTATCTTTGTCACTTCTGTTTAAACAACTTAAATGGCAACATGTAAGGTCACATCTCCAAAGGATAAAGCTGAGAATACTCTTGATTTTGGTCAATGTCGACAACCCCTAAAACCATCAGTGCATAAGTCCATTTCTTAATACTTTGCCACTTACCTCGTAAATCCACTAATTCCTGCTGAAGATGTAAATCTTTAAAAATAGGTCACATATACAAAGTTTCATTTTTTGAAAATACTGCAGTAGGTCACTGGCTTTGATTAAATATCATGAGTAAAATTTAGTGTTTTCTTTGGGGACTATTTCCACTACTATTTAAACTACAGTGGCCATGTGCAGTTTTCTGACAAAAACAAAAGCCTATGGGACAGGAATAAGCTATATTAGGCTTAGGGGAGGGTAAACATTATGGCTCGGGGATAGAATTAGGCTGAGGGATTCCTGACCACCCTATCCCGAACACCTTTTCCTGTTGGCCTCTCCTAGTACACATCGGCGTTGACCTACGACGCCGTGCAGGTGATGACGGAGGCTTTCCGCTACCTGCACAAACAGCGCATCGACTTCACCCGGAGGGCCAACAACGGCGACTGCCTGGCCAACCCCGCCGTTCCCTGGGCTCAGGGAGTGGAGATCGAGCGGGCGCTGAAACAGGTAACGCATTGCACACACACAAACGCACGCATCCTCTTGTTGGCGAAGACGTGTTGCCGTGGTAACAGCAGATCTCCCATAGGAAATGCACAAACGCCCACAGAGGCAAGGCAGAAAGTGCTCCAGAGATTGATTAAAGACTGATGTTCTCACCGCGCTTGTGGACGAGCACAGATAAACTGACAGCTGTTCTTCAGAAGAGAACCAGAGGTCTATCCACACACTGTCCTCTGATTAGCTTTGATTAGCTTCACCCCTGCTGAGAAATGAAGCTTGACAGTCACAGTGAAGCCAAAGTGGGCTGTTTACCCTTTGTTTCAGGGTTTTCAGGTTGTAGCTACAGGATCTGAACTTGGAATACAAGCCAAATTCAAAGTGATTCTGCCTTTTAAGCCAAAAACAAATGATAGCAGATCTCATTATAATCTCTTAAGGTGTTCATGCTTAGAAAACGTTTACAACATGCCATCAGTACTTGAGAAGGTAAACTCAAAGAAAAAATACCTGTCAAATACATGAACATGTTTTTGACAGGTAAGATGAGTGCGGTGTTGTGCAAAGGGTTCAGGGTCATCATCTTGGATTTCCATCAGAGCAATCAACCAGCTCCCAGGCTAATCAGAGGTTTTTCCTTTTATCTGTACCTCCGGCGTCCCGACTCATCCATCTGAGTTTGGGAAAAGTGCCTCAACTATTCCTATTGGCAATGAGGCACTGTGGAGATGGATGTCCACAATGATAGCAGCTGTATCCAGGATGACACTTACTGAAGCATCGGTCAGTAACGTCTCAGAGAGATTGATCAGTACTTGGCTTTGATGCCATTGCCTGGTACACAGGAAGTCTGGCATGTACAAGATGATGAATAGCTGTCTTTAGCCGCCCCATGAGGAGAAGAGTTAGAGGGTCAGGATCAAACATGTCAGATGATTAGCCCTTTTTTACAGTATGAGAAATTAAATCCATCCAACATGTTAGGCTTCAGTGTGTTTTGGTTGGAAACACTGCATTTAAACAAGAAAACTCCACGGGGTACCTTTAAACCTCCTTCTGCTCCTTCCTGCCTTGGCCTTTTTGTATTTTTTAAGTTGGCGGCCAATAAGAGAAGAGTTGGAGAATATTTTTTAGATGCTTCAACACAAGCTGTGTCTATGCTGCGATCTCCTTTCCAATCTGGACACCGATAGTTTCCTCATCCTCGCCTTGCTTTGTGGCTCGGCATGAAACCCCATTTGAAATTATTTAGGATCATGGCATTAACTTTGTAGAAGAGGAGAGAATACCAGGACTGCCATCTCCATGAGCAGCCCGTGGCCAATGTGTAGACTTCAGAGAGCTGTCCCAAGCTTAAATGGACGAGCCAGAAAGGCAGAGGTACAGATAAAAGGGAAAACCTATGTTTATCCAAAATCTAAGATGACGACCTGCTGGAGTACAGAGTGTTTTTAGTGATTACTGCATAACAGTTGGCAGAAATTGTGCAAATTGTCTCTTTCCGCACGAACTCACATCCAACTTCAATCAGAATGGTTAATTATACAAAAACGCCTCAAAAAGCTGTTTTCATGTGAGGCTTAGAGCACATGCTGAGAAAGCCAGTTCGAAGACGCCACATTGTGAAACAGTTTGATTTTCTGTCTGGAAGGTGCGTGTGGAAGGCCTGACAGGAAACATCCAGTTTGATCAACATGGCAAACGAGTCAACTACTCAGTGAATATAATGGAGTTAAAGAGCAACGGTCCTGTAAAGGTAAGCATCTGGGTGCTCCTCCCCTAAAAATGAAGTTAATTTCATGTAACTGTTGGGGTCTTTTTTACCTTGTGCTTGGTTTGAATCTGAGCATCAGAGATGAATCCCACATACATCACTTTGCTTTCATGCTCGTTACTGTTTTTCCTCCCAACAGATCGGATACTGGAATGAAGTTGACAAAATGGCCGTCACCAAATCGGACGTCTTTGCGAACGATACAACAGGGATGGAAAACAAAACATTTATTGTCACCACCATCTTGGTAAATATTTGAATATACGGCTGCTTTAATTAGCATGTGTTGGTGTTAAGTAGCCCCTGGTCCCAGTGCAAAAGACAATTTTAATCAAGGAGGGTTTTTGTTTAAGAGCAGATTTTGAAACCCTCGCCTCCGTAGTACCTTTTTTTGTGTTGTAATTCAGACTTCTTGTGCTGAGCAGTGTTGGCTGTTGTTGTCTCCGTCCTGCAGGAAGCCCCATATGTGATGCTGAAAAAGAACGCCGACCTTTTTGTGGACAATGAGCGTTACGAAGGTTACTGCGTAGATCTGGCGGCGGAGATAGCGAAGCACTGCGGCTTCAAATATCAGCTCAAAATAGTCGGGGATGGGAAATATGGAGCCAGAGATGCAGAGACAAAGATCTGGAACGGGATGGTTGGAGAGTTAGTGTACGGGGTGAGTATCTTTAACAACAGAAGACAGATTGGATTTATAGCATTTTGGAAGTTAAGAAACGTAGTAACTTGCTGTTTTGTTTGTTTTGTCCTTTGGCCTGATAGAAAGCAGACATTGCAGTGGCGCCTCTGACTATCACTTTGGTACGAGAGGAGGTGATTGACTTCTCCAAACCCTTCATGTCTCTGGGAATCTCCATCATGATAAAGAAGCCTCAGAAATCCAAACCGGGAGTCTTCTCCTTCCTGGACCCGCTGGCCTACGAGATCTGGATGTGTATCGTTTTTGCCTACATCGGTGTCAGCGTGGTGCTGTTCCTCGTCAGCCGCTTCAGCCCGTACGAGTGGCACACCGAGGAGTACGAGGACGGGCAAATCCAGACCAATGAGTCGACTAACGAGTTCGGCATATTCAACAGCCTGTGGTTCTCCCTTGGAGCCTTCATGCGTCAAGGCTGTGACATCTCACCTAGGTACATGAGAAAATCCTACGACAATGTTTTTCTCAGTTTGATTAAAAATAACCTGTGACTTCATGCATTTCGAACGTGGAATATAAACATGCTTTATCAAATTTCACGGCAAGTGCTTCCAGAAATTATCTACAACTGCAATTTTACAATTAAAAATCCATTTTTTTTTCATGCAAGCAGTGTTGAACAGTTTGTAGGTCTAAAACTTTAGAGAGGAGTGTCAGTGTCTATTTGATGGACTAGGATCATTGGAAAAGGAGAAGAGATGTCTGAAATTCAACCATCAGATACCTCTAGGTCTAATGACTCTGCTTTTGAATTATGCTAACAAGCTAATCTTAGCATAGCGACGTGCTAAGTGCATCATACTAACATGCTAATTTGAGCATGTTATAGTGCTAGCATGGTGGATGTTACATGCTAAACATTAGCATGGTAACATCTAGTAGTTTTTAACATTAACTGGTTGCTATGCTAATCTTAGCATGTGCCATCGCACATCAAATGAACTGTTTTGATTCAGCGAACAGCAACTTTTCTTCTACTGCTACACATCTTTTAACAGTAACAATGCTGCTGTGCAATAATTCAACCATTAGTAGTGAAAGTGATCCCTCATGTTTGTCAGGTTAGCGTGATGTATTCACAGAGATGAACATCTATATCTCATCCTGATGTGGGGGGTGTCAGCCTGACTCCACATCTAGAGATTTGTTATATATTGTTTCATAATGTTTTGTTCTCAGCTGAAACTGGGCTGTCCTTCCTCTATTTAAAACATGTGTTGAGCTTATTGGTCTCTTATTAATCCCAGACAGAACCTCAACAAATTACTTTAAATATGTTATTGCACACTGCAAATGGTGCAGCTTCATAAATCACATTACACCATGATGACATCAGGGAATAGAAGAGCTTTTGTAGACTTATTTGTTTGCTAATGCATTGTTTATAATGTGTAGGGCGTCACAAAACTATCATGCACCTGACCACTGACATAGCATATGACAACAACCAATAAAGTTCATTGAGGAGTGTCACAAGTATAAGTCAAATCGAGATAAAATTCATGTTTCCTTTAAAGGGGAGTGCTTTTTGGCAGTATTTGGTAGAAATCCATGCTGCATTTCTTCACTTGCTTCATTATATCCCTAAAAAAAGCTTCAACATCCATGAAATCGCTTCAACCCCTCTCACTACAGTTTCAGAATCTTATGTTTGTGCTGACTTTCTGTTAAAACAGTGGAAAGTACTGTTGAATGATATATAAAAACACATGTGAATATTTCTTTATTTGCTTTTCCAATAGATCTCTGTCTGGCCGTATTGTCGGTGGCGTTTGGTGGTTCTTCACTTTAATCATCATCTCCTC